>NW_027411968.1:0-91573 GCF_047663935.1 Musca autumnalis
TTGGGAATGTCATGCCCGGTGAACTTTTGTATTGGGAAAGTCATGCCCGGTGAACTTTTGTATTGGGAAAGTCATCTCCGGTGAACTTTTGTATTGGGAAAGTCATCTCCGGTGAACTTTTGTATGGGAAAAGTCATCTCCGGTGAACTTTTGTATTGGGAAAGTCATGCCCGGTGAACTTTTGTATTGGGAAAGTCATCTCCGGTGAACTTTTGTATTGGGAAAGTCATCTCCGGTGAACTTTTGTATTGGGAAAGTCATGCCCGGTGAACTTTTGTTTTGGGAAAGTCATGCCCGGTGAACTTTTGTATGGGAAAAGTCATCTCCGGTGAACTTTTGTATGGGAAAGTCATCTCCGGTGAACTTTTGTATTGGGAAAGTCATCTCCGGTGAACTTTTGTATGGGAAAAGTCATCTCCGGTGAACTTTTGTATGGGAAAGTCATGTCCGGTGAACTTTTGTATTGGGAAAGTCATCTCCGGTGAACTTTTGTATGGGAAAAGTCATCTCCGGTGAACTTTTGTATGGGAAAAGTCATCTCCGGTGAACTTTTGTATTGGGAAAGTCATCTCCGGTGAACTTTTGTATTGGGAAAGTCATCTCCGGTGAACTTTTGTATGGGAAAAGTCATCTCCGGTGAACTTTTGTATTGAGAAAGTCATCTCCGGTGAACTTTTGTATGGGAAAAGTCATCTCCGGTGAACTTTTGTATTGGGAAAGTCATGCCCGGTGAACTTTTGTATTGGGAAAGTCATGCCCGGTGAACTTTTGTATTGGGAAAGTCATGTCCGGTGAACTTTTATATTGGGAAAGTCATCTCCGGTGAACTTTTGTATTGGGAAAGTCATCTCCGGTGAACTTTTGTATTGGGAAAGTCATCTCCGGTGAACTTTTGTATTGGGAAAGTCATCTCCGGTGAACTTTTGTATGGGAAAAGTCATCTCCGGTGAACTTTTGTATTGGGAAAGTCATCTCCGGTGAACTTTTGTATTGGGAAAGTCATCTCCGGTGAACTTTTGTATTGGGAAAGTCATGCCCGGTGAACTTTTGTTTTGGGAAAGTCATGCCCGGTGAACTTTTGTATGGGAAAAGTCATCTCCGGTGAACTTTTGTATGGGAAAAGTCATCTCCGGTGAACTTTTGTATTGGGAAAGTCATCTCCGGTGAACTTTTGTATTGGGAAAGTCATGCCCGGTGAACTTTTGTATTGGGAAAGTCGTGCCCGGTGAACTTTTGTATTGGGAAAGTCATGCCCGGTGAACTTTTGTATGGGAAAAGTCATCTCCGGTGAACTTTTGTATTGGGAAAGTCATCTCCGGTGAACTTTTGTATGGGAAAAGTCATCTCCGGTGAACTTTTGTATTGGGAAAAGTCATCTCCGGTGAACTTTTGTATTGGGAAAGTCATCTCCGGTGAACTTTTGTATGGAAAAGTCATCTCCGGTGAACTTTTGTATTGGGAAAGTCATCTCCGGTGAACTTTTGTATGGGAAAAGTCATCTCCGGTGAACTTTTGTATTGGGAAAGTCATCTCCGGTGAACTTTTGTATGGGAAAAGTCATCTCCGGTGAACTTTTGTATTGGGAAAGTCATCTCCGGTGAACTTTTGTATGGGAAAAGTCATCTCCGGTGAACTTTTGTATTGGGAAAGTCATCTCCGGTGAACTTTTGTATGGGAAAAGTCATCTCCGGTGAACTTTTGTATCGGAAAAGTCATCTCCGGTGAACTTTTGTATTGGGAAAGTCATCTCCGGTGAACTTTTGTATGGGAAAAGTCATCTCCGGTGAACTTTTGTATTGGGAAAGTCGTGCCCGGTGAACTTTTGTATTGGGAAAGTCATGCCCGGTGAACTTTTATATTGGGAAAGTTATCTCCGGTGAACTTTTGTATTGGGAAAGTCATCTCCGGTGAACTTTTGTATTGGGAAAGTCATCTCCGGTGAACTTTTGTATGGGGAAAAGTCATCTCCGGTGAACTTTTGTATGGGAAAAGTCATCTCCGGTGAACTTTTGTATTGGGAAAGTCATGCCCGGTGAACTTTTGTATTGGGAAAGTCATGCCCGGTGAACTTTTGTATTGGGAAAGTCATGCCCGGTGAACTTTTGTATGGGAAAAGTCATCTCCGGTGAACTTTTGTATGGGAAAAGTCATCTCCGGTGAACTTTTGTATTGGGAAAGTCATCTCCGGTGAACTTTTGTATTGGGAAAGTCATCTCCGGTGAACTTTTGTATTGGGAAAGTCATCTCCGGTGAACTTTTGTATGGGAAAAGTCATCACCGGTGAACTTTTGTATTGGGAAAGTCATCTCCGGTGAACTTTTGTATTGGGAAAGTCATGCCCGGTGAACTTTTGTATTGGGAAAGTCGTGCCCGGTGAACTTTTGTATTGGGAAAGTCATGCCCGGTGAACTTTTGTATTGGGAAAGTCATCTCCGGTGAACTTTTGTATGGGAAAAGTCATCTCCGGTGAACTTTTATATTGGGAAAGTCATCTCCGGTGAACTTTTGTATGGGAAAAGTCATCTCCGGTGAACTTTTGTATGGGAAAAGTCATCTCCGGTGAACTTTTGTATTGGGAAAGTCATCTCCGGTGAACTTTTGTATTGGGAAAGTCATCTCCGGTGAACTTTTGTATGGGAAAAGTCATATCCGGTGAACTTTTGTATGGGAAAAGTCATCTCCGGTGAACTTTTGTATTGGGAAAGTCATCTCCGGTGAACTTTTGTATGGGAAAAGTCATCTCCGGTGAACTTTTGTATTGGGAAAGTAATCTCCGGTGAACTTTTGTATTGGGAAAGTCATCTCCGGTGAACTTTTGTATGGGAAAAGTCATCTCCGGTGAACTTTTGTATTGGGAAAGTCATCTCCGGTGAACTTTTGTATTGGGAAAGTCATCTCCGGTGAACTTTTGTATTGGGAAAGTCATGCCCGGTGAACTTTTGTTTTGGGAAAGTCATGCCCGGTGAACTTTTGTATGGGAAAAGTCATCTCCGGTGAACTTTTGTATGGAAAAGTCATCTCCGGTGAACTTTTGTATTGGGAAAGTCATCTCCGGTGAACTTTTGTATGGGAAAAGTCATCTCCGGTGAACTTTTGTATTGGGAAAGTCATGCCCGGTGAACTTTTGTATTGGGAAAGTCGTGCCCGGTGAACTTTTGTATTGGGAAAGTCATGCCCGGTGAACTTTTGTATGGGAAAAGTCATCTCCGGTGAACTTTTGTATTGGGAAAGTCATCTCCGGTGAACTTTTGTATTGGGAAAGTCATCTCCGGTGAACTTTTGTATGGGAAAAGTCATCTCCGGTGAACTTTTGTATTGGGAAAGTCATCTCCGGTGAACTTTTGTATGGGAAAAGTCATCTCCGGTGAACTTTTGTATTGGGAAAGTCGTGCCCGGTGAACTTTTGTATTGGGAAAGTCATGCCCGGTGAACTTTTATATTGGGAAAGTCATCTCCGGTGAACTTTTGTATTGGGAAAGTCATCTCCGGTGAACTTTTGTATTGGGAAAGTCATGCCCGGTGAACTTTTATATTGGGAAAGTCATCTCCGGTGAACTTTTGTATTGGGAAAGTCATCTCCGGTGAACTTTTGTATGGGAAAAGTCATCTCCGGTGAACTTTTGTATTGGGAAAGTCATGCCCGGTGAACTTTTGTATTGGGAAAGTCATGCCCGGTGAACTTTTGTATTGGGAAAGTCATGCCCGGTGAACTTTTGTATGGGAAAAGTCATCTCCGGTGAACTTTTGTATGGGAAAAGTCATCTCCGGTGAACTTTTGTATTGGGAAAGTCATCTCCGGTGAACTTTTGTATTGGGAAAGTCATCTCCGGTGAACTTTTGTATTGGGAAAGTCATCTCCGGTGAACTTTTGTATGGGAAAAGTCATCACCGGTGAACTTTTGTATTGGGAAAGTCATCTCCGGTGAACTTTTGTATTGGGAAAGTCATGCCCGGTGAACTTTTGTATTGGGAAAGTCGTGCCCGGTGAACTTTTGTATTGGGAAAGTCATGCCCTGTGAACTTTTGTATTGGGAAAGTCATCTCCGGTGAACTTTTGTATGGGGAAAAGTCATCTCCGGTGAACTTTTATATTGGGAAAGTCATCTCCGGTGAACTTTTGTATGGGAAAAGTCATCTCCGGTGAACTTTTGTATGGGAAAAGTCATCTCCGGTGAACTTTTGTATTGGGAAAGTCATCTCCGGTGAACTTTTGTATTGGGAAAGTCATCTCCGGTGAACTTTTGTATGGGAAAAGTCATATCCGGTGAACTTTTGTATGGGAAAAGTCATCTCCGGTGAACTTTTGTATTGGGAAAGTCATCTCCGGTGAACTTTTGTATGGGAAAAGTCATCTCCGGTGAACTTTTGTATTGGGAAAGTAATCTCCGGTGAACTTTTGTATTGGGAAAGTCATCTCCGGTGAACTTTTGTATGGGAAAAGTCATCTCCGGTGAACTTTTGTATTGGGAAAGTCATCTCCGGTGAACTTTTGTATTGGGAAAGTCATCTCCGGTGAACTTTTGTATTGGGAAAGTCATGCCCGGTGAACTTTTGTTTTGGGAAAGTCATGCCCGGTGAACTTTTGTATGGGAAAAGTCATCTCCGGTGAACTTTTGTATGTGAAAAGTCATCTCCGGTGAACTTTTGTATTGGGAAAGTCATCTCCGGTGAACTTTTGTATGGGAAAAGTCATCTCCGGTGAACTTTTGTATTGGGAAAGTCATGCCCGGTGAACTTTTGTATTGGGAAAGTCGTGCCCGGTGAACTTTTGTATTGGGAAAGTCATGCCCGGTGAACTTTTGTATGGGAAAAGTCATCTCCGGTGAACTTTTGTATTGGGAAAGTCATCTCCGGTGAACTTTTGTATTGGGAAAGTCATCTCCGGTGAACTTTTGTATGGGAAAAGTCATCTCCGGTGAACTTTTGTATTGGGGAAAGTCATCTCCGGTGAACTTTTGTATGGGAAAAGTCATCTCCGGTGAACTTTTGTATTGGGAAAGTCGTGCCCGGTGAACTTTTGTATTGGGAAAGTCATGCCCGGTGAACTTTTATATTGGGAAAGTCATCTCCGGTGAACTTTTGTATTGGGAAAGTCATCTCCGGTGAACTTTTGTATTGGGAAAGTCATGCCCGGTGAACTTTTATATTGGGAAAGTCATCTCCGGTGAACTTTTGTATTGGGAAAGTCATGCCCGGTGAACTTTTGTATTGGGAAAGTCATGCCCGGTGAACTTTTATATTGGGAAAGTCATCTCCGGTGAACTTTTGTATTGGGAAAGTCATCTCCGGTGAACTTTTGTATGGGAAAAGTCATCTCCGGTGAACTTTTGTATTGGGAAAGTCATTTCCGGTGAACTTTTGTATGGGAAAGTCATCTCCGGTGAACTTTTGTATTGGGAAAGTCATGCCCGGTGAACTTTTGTATGGGAAAAGTCATCTCCGGTGAACTTTTGTATCGGAAAAGTCATCTCCGGTGAACTTTTGTATGGGAAAAGTCATCTCCGGTGAACTTTTGTATTGGGAAAGCCATCTCCGGTGAACTTTTGTATTGGGAAAGTCATCTCCGGTGAACTTTTGTATTGGGAAAGTTATGCCCGGTGAACTTTTGTATTGGGAAAGTCATCTCCGGTGAACTTTTGTATTGGGAAAGTCATGCCCGGTGAACTTTTATATTGGGAAAGTCATCTCCGGTGAACTTTTGTATGGGAAAAGTCATCTCCGGTGAAATTTGTATTGGGAGAGTCATCTCCGGTGAACTTTTGTATTGGGAAAGTCATCTCCGGTGAACTTTTGTATGGGAAAAGTCATGCCCGGTGAACTTTTGTATTGGGAAAGTTATGCCCGGTGAACTTTTGTATGGGAAAAGTCATCTCCGGTGAACTTTTGTATGGGAAAAGTCATCTCCGGTGAACTTTTGTATTGGGAAAGTCATCTCCGGTGAACTTTTGTATGGGAAAAGTCATCTCCGGTGAACTTTTGTATTGGGAAAGTCATCTCCGGTGAACTTTTGTATGGGAAAAGTCATCTCCGGTGAACTTTTGTATTGGGAAAGTCATGCCCGGTGAACTTTTGTATTGGGAAAGTCATCTCCGGTGAACTTTTGTATTGGGAAAGTCATCTCCGGTGAACTTTTGTATTGGGAAAGTCATCTCCGGTGAACTTTTGTATTGGGAAAGTCATCTCCGGTGAACTTTTGTATGGGAAACGTCATCTCCGGTGAACTTTTGTATTGGGAAAGTCATGCCCGGTGAACTTTTGTATTGGGAAAGTCATCTCCGGTGAACTTTTGTATGGGAAAAGTCATCTCCGGTGAACTTTTGTATTGGGAAAGTCATCTCCGGTGAACTTTTGTATGGGAAAAGTCATCTCCGGTGAACTTTTGTATTGGGAAAGTCATCTCCGGTGAACTTTTGTATGGGAAAAGTCATCTCCGTTGAACTTTTGTATTGGGAAAGTCATCTCCGGTGAACTTTTGTATTGGGAAAGTCATGCCCTGTGAACTTTTGTATTGGGAAAGTCATGCCCGGTGAACTTTTGTATGGGAAAAGTCATCTCCGGTGAACTTTTGTATGGGAAAAGTCATCTCCGGTGAACTTTTGTATGGGAAAAGTCATCTCCGGTGAACTTTTGTATTGGGAAAGTCATCTCCGGTGAACTTTTGTATGGGAAAAGTCATCTCCGGTGAACTTTTGTATTGGGAAAGTCGTGCCCGGTGAACTTTTGTATTGGGAAAGTCATCTCCGGTGAACTTTTGTATTGGGAAAGTCGTGCCCGGTGAACTTTTGTATTGGGAAAGTCATGCCCGGTGAACTTTTATATTGGGAAAGTCATCTCCGGTGAACTTTTGTATTGGGAAAGTCATCTCCGGTGAACTTTTGTATTGGGAAAGTCATGCCCGGTGAACTTTTATATTGGGAAAGTCATCTCCGGTGAACTTTTGTATTGGGAAAGTCATGCCCGGTGAACTTTTGTATTGGGAAAGTCATGCCCGGTGAACTTTTATATTGGGAAAGTCATCTCCGGTGAACTTTTGTATTGGGAAAGTCATCTCCGGTGAACTTTTGTATGGGAAAAGTCATCTCCGGTGAACTTTTGTATTGGGAAAGTCATCTCCGGTGAACTTTTGTATGGGAAAGTCATCTCCGGTGAACTTTTGTATTGGGAAAGTCATGCCCGGTGAACTTTTGTATGGGAAAAGTCATCTCTGGTTAACTTTTGTATGGGAAAAGTCATCTCCTGTGAACTTTTGTATGGGAAAAGTCATCTCCGGTGAACTTTTGTATTGGGAAAGTCATCTCCGGTGAACTTTTGTATTGGGAAAGTCATCTCCGGTGAACTTTTGTATTGGGAAAGTCATGCCCGGTGAACTTTTGTATTGGGAAAGTCATCTCCGGTGAACTTTTGTATTGGGAAAGTCATGCCCGGTGAACTTTTATATTGGGAAAGTCATCTCCGGTGAACTTTTGTATTGGGAAAGTCATCTCCGGTGAACTTTTGTGTGGGAAAAGTCATCTCCGGTGAACTTTTGTATTGGGAAAGTCATCTCCGGTGAACTTTTGTATGAGAAAAGTCATCTCCGGTGAACTTTTGTATGGGAAAAGTCATCTCCGGTGAACTTTTGTATTGGGAAAGTCATCTCCGGTGAACTTTTGTATGGGAAAAGTCATCTCCGGTGAACTTTTGTATTGGGAAAGTCATGCCCGGTGAACTTTTGTATTGGGAAAGTCGTGCCCGGTGAACTTTTGTATTGGGAAAGTCATCTCCGGTGAACTTTTGTATTGGGAAAGTCATCTCCGGTGAACTTTTGTATGGGAAAAGTCATCTCCGGTGAACTTTTGTATTGGGAAAGTCATCTCCGGTGAACTTTTGTATTGGGAAAGTCATCTCCGGTGAACTTTTGTATTGGGAAAGTCATGCCCGGTGAACTTTTGTTTTGGGAAAGTCATGCCCGGTGAACTTTTGTATGGGAAAAGTCATCTCCGGTGAACTTTTGTATGGGAAAAGTCATCTCCGGTGAACTTTTGTATTGGGAAAGTCATCTCCGGTGAACTTTTGTATGGGAAAAGTCATCTCCGGTGAACTTTTGTATTGGGAAAGTCGTGCCCGGTGAACTTTTGTATTGGGAAAGTCATGCCCGGTGAACTTTTGTATGGGAAAAGTCATCTCCGGTGAACTTTTGTATTGGGAAAGTCATCTCCGGTGAACTTTTGTATTGGGAAAGTCATCTCCGGTGAACTTTTGTATGGGAAAAGTCATCTCCGGTGAACTTTTGTATTGGGAAAGTCATCTCCGGTGAACTTTTGTATTGGGAAAGTCATCTCCGGTGAACTTTTGTATTGGGAAAGTCATCTCCGGTGAACTTTTGTATTGGGAAAGTCATCTCCGGTGAACTTTTGTATGGGAAAAGTCATCTCCGGTGAACTTTTGTATTGGGAAAGTCATCTCCGGTGAACTTTTGTATGGGAAAAGTCATCTCCGGTGAACTTTTGTATTGGGAAAGTCATCTCCGGTGAACTTTTGTATGGGAAAAGTCATCTCCGGTGAACTTTTGTATTGGGAAAGTCATCTCCGGTGAACTTTTGTATTGGGAAAGTCATCTCCGGTGAACTTTTGTATGGGAAAAGTCATCTCCGGTGAACTTTTGTATTGGGAAAGTCATCTCCGGTGAAATTTTGTATGGGAAAAGTCATCTCCGGTTAACTTTTGTATTGGGAAAGTCATGCCCGGTGAACTTTTGTATTGGGAAAGTCGTGCCCGGTGAACTTTTGTATTGGGAAAGTCATGCCCGGTGAACTTTTATATGGGAAAAGTCATCTCCGTTGAACTTTTGTATGGGAAAAGTCATCTCCGGTGAACTTTTGTATTGGGAAAGTCATCTCCGGTGAACTTTTGTATTGGGAAAGTCGTGCCCGGTGAACTTTTGTATTGGGAAAGTCATCTCCGGTGAACTTTTGTATTGGGAAAGTCATCTCCGGTGAACTTTTGTATGGGAAAAGTCATCTCCGGTGAACTTTTGTATGGGAAAAGTCATCTCCGGTGAACTTTTGTATTGGGAAAAGTCATCTCCGGTGAACTTTTGTATTGGGAAAGTCATCTCCGGTGAACTTTTGTATGGGAAAGTCATCTCCGGTGAACTTTTGTATTGGGAAAGTCATGCCCGGTGAACTTTTGTATGGGAAAAGTCATCTCTGGTTAACTTTTGTATGGGAAAAGTCATCTCCTGTGAAGTGAACCTTTTGTATGGGAAAAGTCATCTCCGGTGAACTTTTGTATTGGGAAAGTCATCTCCGGTGAACTTTTGTATTGGGAAAGTCATCTCCGGTGAACTTTTGTATTGGAAAGTCATGCCCGGTGAACTTTTGTATTGGGAAAGTCATCTCCGGTGAACTTTTGTATTGGGAAAGTCATGCCCGGTGAACTTTTATATTGGGAAAGTCATCTCCGGTGAACTTTTGTATTGGAAAGTCATCTCCGGTGAACTTTTGTGTGGGAAAAGTCATCTCCGTGAACTTTTGTATTGGGAAAGTCATCTCCGGTGAACTTTTGTATGAGAAAAGTCATCTCCGGTGAACTTTTGTATGGGAAAAGTCATCTCCGGTGAACTTTTGTATTGGGAAAGTCATCTCCGGTGAACTTTTGTATGGGAAAAGTCATCTCCGGTGAACTTTTGTATTGGGAAAGTCATGCCCGGTGAACTTTTGTATTGGGAAAGTCGTGCCCGGTGAACTTTTGTATTGGGAAAGTCATCTCCGGTGAACTTTTGTATTGGGAAAGTCATCTCCGGTGAACTTTTGTATGGGAAAAGTCATCTCCGGTGAACTTTTGTATTGGGAAAGTCATCTCCGGTGAACTTTTGTATTGGGAAAGTCATCTCCGGTGAACTTTTGTATTGGGAAAGTCATGCCCGGTGAACTTTTGTTTTGGAAAGTCATGCCCGGTGAACTTTTGTATGGGAAAAGTCATCTCCGGTGAACTTTTGTATTGGGAAAGTCATCTCCGGTGAACTTTTGTATGGGAAAGTCATCTCCGGTGAACTTTTGTATTGGGAAAGTCATCTCCGGTGAACTTTTGTATTGGGAAAGTCATGCCCGGTGAACTTTTGTATTGGGAAAGTCGTGCCCGGTGAACTTTTGTATTGGGAAAGTCATGCCCGGTGAACTTTTGTATGGGAAAAGTCATCTCCGGTGAACTTTTGTATTGGGAAAGTCATCTCCGGTGAACTTTTGTATTGGGAAAGTCATCTCCGGTGAACTTTTGTATGGGAAAAGTCATCTCCGGTGAACTTTTGTATTGGGAAAGTCATCTCCGGTGAACTTTTGTATTGGGAAAGTCATCTCCGGTGAACTTTTGTATTGGGAAAGTCATCTCCGGTGAACTTTTGTATTGGGAAAGTCATCTCCGGTGAACTTTTGTATGGGAAAAGTCATCTCCGGTGAACTTTTGTATTGGGAAAGTCATCTCCGGTGAACTTTTGTATGGGAAAAGTCATCTCCGGTGAACTTTTGTATTGGGAAAGTCATCTCCGGTGAACTTTTGTATGGGAAAAGTCATCTCCGGTGAACTTTTGTATTGGGAAAGTCATCTCCGGTGAACTTTTGTATTGGGAAAGTCATCTCCGGTGAACTTTTGTATGGGAAAAGTCATCTCCGGTGAACTTTTGTATTGGGAAAGTCATCTCCGGTGAAATTTTGTATGGGAAAAGTCATCTCCGGTTAACTTTTGTATTGGGAAAGTCATGCCCGGTGAACTTTTGTATGGGAAAGTCGTGCCCGGTGAACTTTTGTATTGGGAAAGTCATGCCCGGTGAACTTTTATATGGGAAAAGTCATCTCCGGTGAACTTTTGTATGGGAAAAGTCATCTCCGGTGAACTTTTGTATTGGGAAAGTCATCTCCGGTGAACTTTTGTATGGGAAAAGTCATCTCCGGTGAACTTTTGTATGGGAAAAGTCATCTCCGGTGAACTTTTGTATTGGGAAAGTCATCTCCGGTGAACTTTTGTATGGGAAAAGTCATCTCCGGTGAACTTTTGTATTGGGAAAGTCATCTCCGGTGAACTTTTGTATTGGGAAAGTCATCTCCGGTGAACTTTTGTATTGCGAAAGTCATCTCCGGTGAACTTTTGTATTGGGAAAGTCATCTCCGGAGAACTTTTGTATGGGAAAAGTCATCTCCGGTGAACTTTTGTATTGGGAAAGTCATCTCCGGTGAACTTTTGTATGGGAAAAGTCATCTCCGGTGAACTTTTGTATTGGGAAAGTCATCTCCGGTGAACTTTTGTATTGGGAAAGTCATCTCCGGTGAACTTTTGTATTGGGAAAGTCATCTCCGGTGAACTTTTGTATTGGGAAAGTCATCTCCGGTGAACTTTTGTATTGGGAAAGTCATCTCCGGTGAACTTTTGTATGGGAAAAGTCATCTCCGGTGAACTTTTAGTATTGGGAAAGTCATCTCCGGTGAACTTTTGTATGGGAAAAGTCATCTCCGGTGAACTTTTGTATTGGGAAAGTCATCTCCGGTGAACTTTTGTATGGGAAAAGTCATCTCCGGTGAACTTTTGTATTGGGAAAGTCATCTCCGGTGAACTTTTGTATTGGGAAAGTCATCTCCGGTGAACTTTTGTATTGGGAAAGTCATCTCCGGTGAACTTTTGTATTGGGAAAGTCATCTCCGGTGAACTTTTGTATGGGAAAAGTCATCTCCGGTGAACTTTTGTATTGGGAAAGTCATCTCCGGTGAACTTTTGTATGGGAAAAGTCATCTCCGGTGAACTTTTGTATTGGGAAAGTCATCTCCGGTGAACTTTTGTATGGGAAAAGTCATCTCCGGTGAACTTTTGTATTGGGAAAGTCATCTCCGGTGAACTTTTGTATTGGGAAAGTCATCTCCGGTGAACTTTTGTATGGGAAAAGTCATCTCCGGTGAACTTTTGTATTGGGAAAGTCATCTCCGGTGAACTTTTGTATGGGAAAAGTCATCTCCGGTGAACTTTTGTATTGGGAAAGTCATGCCCGGTGAACTTTTGTATTGGGAAAGTCGTGCCCGGTGAACTTTTGTATTGGGCAAGTCATGCCCGGTGAACTTTTGTATTGGGAAAGTCATCTCCGGTGAACTTTTGTATTGGGAAAGTCATCTCCGGTGAACTTTTGTATTGGGAAAGTCATCTCCGGTGAACTTTTGTATGGGAAAAGTCATCTCCGGTGAACTTTTGTATTGGGAAAGTCATCTCCGGTGAACTTTTGTATGGGAAAAGTCATCTCCGGTGAACTTTTGTATTGGGAAAGTCATCTCCGGTGAACTTTTGTATGGGAAAAGTCATCTCCGGTGAACTTTTGTATGGGAAAGTCATCTCCGGTGAACTTTTGTATTGGGA
Organism: Musca autumnalis; assembly: GCF_047663935.1. NCBI lineage: Eukaryota > Metazoa > Arthropoda > Insecta > Diptera > Muscidae > Musca > Musca autumnalis. The sequence goes on from NW_027411968.1 coordinate 12,373, forward strand.
AAGTCATCTCCGGTGAACTTTTGTATGGGAAAAGTCATCTCCGGTGAACTTTTGTATTGGGAAAGTCATCTCCGGTGAACTTTTGTATGGGAAAAGTCATCTCCGGTGAACTTTTGTATTGGGAAAGTCATGCCCGGTGAACTTTTGTATTGGGAAAGTCGTGCCCGGTGAACTTTTGTATTGGGAAAGTCATGCCCGGTGAACTTTTATATTGGGAAAGTCATCTCCGGTGAACTTTTGTATTGGGAAAGTCGTGCCCGGTGAACTTTTTGTATTGGGAAAGTCATCTCCGGTGAACTTTTGTATTGGGAAAGTCATCTCCGGTGAACTTTTGTATGGGAAAAGTCATCTCCGGTGAACTTTTGTATGGGAAAAGTCATCTCCGGTGAACTTTTGTATTGGGAAAGTCATCTCCGGTGAACTTTTGTATGGGAAAAGTCATCTCCGGTGAACTTTTGTATTGGGAAAGTCATCTCCGGTGAACTTTTGTATTGGGAAAGTCATCTCCGGTGAACTTTTGTATGGGAAAAGTCATCTCCGGTGAACTTTTGTATTGGGAAAGTCATCTCCGGTGAACTTTTGTATGGGAAAAGTCATCTCCGGTGAACTTTTGTATTGGGAAAGTCATCTCCGGTGAACTTTTGTATTGGGAAAGTCATCTCCGGTGAACTTTTGTATTGGGAAAGTCATCTCCGGTGAACTTTTGTATTGGGAAAGTCATCTCCGGTGAACTTTTGTATTGGGAAAGTCATCTCCGGTGAACTTTTGTATGGGAAAAGTCATCTCCGGTGAACTTTTGTATTGGGAAAGTCATCTCCGGTGAACTTTTGTATGGGAAAAGTCATCTCCGGTGAACTTTTGTATTGGGAAAGTCATCTCCGGTGAACTTTTGTATGGGAAAAGTCATCTCCGGTGAACTTTTGTATTGGGAAAGTCATCTCCGGTGAACTTTTGTATTGGGAAAGTCATCTCCGGTGAACTTTTGTATGGGAAAGGTCATCTCCGGTGAACTTTTGTATTGGGAAAGTCATCTCCGGTGAACTTTTGTATGGGAAAAGTCATCTCCGGTGAACTTTTGTATTGGGAAAGTCATCTCCGGTGAACTTTTGTATGGGAAAAGTCATCTCCGGTGAACTTTTGTATTGGGAAAGTCATCTCCGGTGAACTTTTGTATGGGAAAAGTCATCTCCGGTGAACTTTTGTATTGGGAAAGTCATCTCCGGTGAACTTTTGTATTGGGAAAGTCATCTCCGGCGAACTTTTGTATTGGGAAAGTCATCTCCGGTGAACTTTTGTATGGGAAAAGTCATCTCCGGTGAACTTTTGTATTGGGAAAGTCATGCCCGGTGAACTTTTGTATTGGGAAAGTCGTGCCCGGTGAACTTTTGTATTGGGAAAGTCATGCCCGGTGAACTTTTGTATGGGAAAAGTCATCTCCGGTGAACTTTTGTATTGGGAAAGTCATCTCCGGTGAACTTTGTATTGGGAAAGTCATCTCCGGTGAAACTTTTGTATGGGAAAAGTCATCTCCGGTGAACTTTTGTATTGGGAAAGTCATCTCCGGTGAACTTCTGTATTGGGAAAGTCATCTCCGGTGAACATTTGTATTGGGAAAGTCATCTCCGGTAAACTTTTGTATTGGGAAAATCATCTCCGGTGAACTTTTGTATGGGAAAAGTCATCTCCGGTGAACTTTTGTATGGGAAAAGTCATCTCCGGTGAACTTTTGTATTGGGAAAGTCATCTCCGGTGAACTTTTGTATTGGGAAAGTCATCTCCGGTGAACTTTTGTATTGGGAAAGTCATGCCCGGTGAACTTTTGTTTTGGGAAAGTCATGCCCGGTGAACTTTTGTATTGGGAAAGTCATCTCCGGTGAACTTTTGTATGGGAAAAGTCATCTCCGGTGAACTTTTGTATTGGGAAAGTCATCTCCGGTGAACTTTTGTATTGGGAAAGTCGTGCCCGGTGAACTTTTGTATTGGGAAAGTCATCTCCGGTGAACTTTTGTATGGGAAAGTCATCTCCGGTGAACTTTTGTATTGGGAAAGTCATGCCCGGTGAACTTTGTATTGGGAAAGTCATCTCCGGTGAACTTTTGTATGGGAAAAGTCATCTCCGGTGAACTTTTGTATGGGAAAAGTCATCTCCGGTGAACTTTTGTATTGGGAAAGTCATCTCCGGTGAACTTTTGTATTGGGAAAGTCATCTCCGGTGAACTTTTGTATTGGGAAAGTCATGCCCGGTGAACTTTTGTTTTGGGAAAGTCATGCCCGGTGAACTTTTGTATTGGGAAAGTCATCTCCGGTGAACTTTTGTATGGGAAAAGTCATCTCCGGTGAACTTTTGTATTGGGAAAGTCATCTCCGGTGAACTTTTGTATTGGGAAAGTCATCTCCGGTGAACTTTTGTATGGGAAAAGTCATCTCCGGTGAACTTTTGTATTGGGAAAGTCATCTCCGGTGAACTTTTGTATTGGGAAAGTCATGCACGGTGAACTTTTGTATTGGGAAAGTCATCTCCGGTGAACTTTTGTATGGGAAAAGTCATCTCCGGTGAACTTTTGTATTGGGAAAGTCATCTCCGGTGAACTTTTGTATTGGGAAAGTCATCTCCGGTGAACTTTTGTATGGGAAAAGTCATCTCCGGTGAAATTTTGTATGGGAAAAGTCATCTCCGGTGAACTTTTGTATTGGGAAAGTCATCTCCGGTGAACTTTTGTATTGGGAAAGTCATCTCCGGTGAACTTTTGTATGGGAAAAGTCATCTCCGGTGAACTTTTGTATTGGGAAAGTCATCTCCGGTGAACTTTTGTATGGGAAAAGTCATCTCCGATGAACTTTTGTATTGGGAAAGTCATCTCCGGTGAACTTTTGTATGGGAAAAGTCATCTCCGGTGAACTTTTGTATTGGGAAAGTCATCTCCGGTGACTTTTGTATGGGAAAAGTCATCTCCGGTGAACTTTTGTATGGGAAAAGTCATCTCCGGTGAACTTTTGTATGGGAAAAGTCATCTCCGTTGAACTTTTGTATTGGGAAAGTCATCTCCGGTGAACTTTTGTATGGGAAAAGTCATCTCCGGTGAACTTTTATATTGGGAAAGTCATCTCCGGTGAACTTTTGTATGGGAAAAGTCATCTCCGGTGAACTTTTGTATGGGAAAAGTCATCTCCGGTGAACTTTTGTATTGGGAAAGTCATCTCCGGTGAACTTTTGTATTGGGAAAGTCATCTCCGGTGAACTTTTGTATGGGAAAAGTCATCTCCGGTGAACTTTTGTATTGGGAAAGTCATGCCCGGTGAACTTTTATATTGGGAAAGTCATCTCCGGTGAACTTTTGTATGGGAAAAGTCATCTCCGGTGAACTTTTGTATGGGAAAAGTCATCTCCGGTGAACTTTTGTATTGGGAAAGTCATCTCCGGTGAACTTTTGTATGGGAAAAGTCATTTCCGGTGAACTTTTGTATTGGGAAAGTCATCTCCGGTGAACTTTTGTATGGGAAAAGTCATCTCCGGTGAACTTTTGTATTGGGAAAGTCATCTCCGGTGAACTTTTGTATTGGGAAAGTCATCTCCGGTGAACTTTTGTATGGGAAAAGTCATCTCCGGTGAACTTTTGTATTGGGAAAGTCATCTCCGGTGAACTTTTGTATTGGGAAAGTCATCTCCGGTGAACTTTTGTATTGGGAAAGTCATGCCCGGTGAACTTTTGTTTTGGGAAAGTCATGCCCGGTGAACTTTTGTATGGGAAAAGTCATCTCCGGTGAACTTTTGTATGGGAAAAGTCATCTCCGGTGAACTTTTGTATTGGGAAAGTCATCTCCGGTGAACTTTTGTATGGGAAAAGTCATCTCCGGTGAACTTTTGTATTGGGAAAGTCATCTCCGGTGAACTTTTGTATTGGGAAAGTCATGCCCGGTGAACTTTTGTATTGGGAAAGTCGTGCCCGGTGAACTTTTGTATTGGGAAAGTCATGCCCGGTGAACTTTTGTATGGGAAAAGTCATCTCCGGTGAACTTTTGTATTGGGAAAGTCATCTCCGGCGAACTTTTGTATTGGGAAAGTCATCTCCGGTGAACTTTTGTATGGGAAAAGTCATCTCCGGTGAACTTTTGTATTGGGAAAGTCATCTCCGGTGAACTTTTGTATGGGAAAAGTCATCTCCGGTGAACTTTTGTATTGGGAAAGTCGTGCCCGGTGAACTTTTGTATTGGGAAAGTCATGCCCGGTGAACTTTTATATTGGGAAAGTCATCTCCGGTGAACTTTTGTATTGGGAAAGTCATCTCCGGTGAACTTTTGTATTGGGAAAGTCATGCCCGGTGAACTTTTATATTGGGAAAGTCATCTCCGGTGAACTTTTGTATTGGGAAAGTCATGCCCGGTGAACTTTTGTATTGGGAAAGTCATGCCCGGTGAACTTTTATATGGGAAAGTCATCTCCGGTGAACTTTTGTATTGGGAAAGTCATCTCCGGTGAACTTTTGTATGGGAAAAGTCATCTCCGGTGAACTTTTGTATTGGGAAAGTCATCTCCGGTGAACTTTTGTATGGGAAAGTCATCTCCGGTGAACTTTTGTATTGGGAAAGTCATGCCCGGTGAACTTTTGTATGGGAAAAGTCATCTCCGGTGAACTTTTGTATGGGAAAAGTCATCTCCGGTGAACTTTTGTATGGGAAAAGTCATCTCCGGTGAACTTTTGTATTGGGAAAGTCATCTCCGGTGAACTTTTGTATTGGGAAAGTTATGCCCGGTGAACTTTTGTATTGGGAAAGTCATCTCCGGTGAACTTTTGTATTGGGAAAGTCATGCCCGGTGAACTTTTATATTGGGAAAGTCATCTCCGGTGAACTTTTGTATTGGGAAAGTCATCTCCGGTGAACTTTTGTATGGGAAAAGTCATCTCCGGTGAACTTTTGTATTGGGAAAGTCATCTCCGGTGAACTTTTGTATGGGAAAAGTCATGCCCGGTGAACTTTTGTATTGGGAAAGTCATGCCCGGTGAACTTTTGTATGGGAAAAGTCATCTCCGGTGAACTTTTGTATGGGAAAAGTCATCTCCGGTGAACTTTTGTATGGGAAAAGTCAACTCCGGTGAACTTTTGTATTGGGAAAGTCATCTCCGGTGAACTTTTGTATGGGAAAATTCATCTCCGGTGAACTTTTGTATTGGGAAAGTCATCTCCGGTGAACTTTTGTATGGGAAAAGTCATCTCCGGTGAACTTTTGTATTGGGAAAGTCATGCCCGGTGAACTTTTGTATTGGGAAAGTCATCTCCGGTGAACTTTTGTATTGGCAAAGTCATCTCCGGTGAACTTTTGTATTGGGAAAGTCATCTCCGGTGAACTTTGTATTGGGAAAGTCATCTCCGGTGAACTTTTTGTATGGGAAAAGTCATCTCCGGTGAACTTTTGTATTGGGAAAGTCATGCCCGGTGAACTTTTGTATTGGGAAAGTCATCTCCGGTGAACTTTTGTATGGGAAAAGTCATCTCCGGTGAACTTTTGTATTGGGAAAGTCATCTCCGGTGAGCTTTTGTATGGGAAAAGTCATCTCCGGTGAACTTTTGTATTGGGAAAGTCATCTCGGTGAACTTTTGTATGGGAAAAGTCATCTCCGGTGAACTTTTGTATTGGGAAAGTCATCTCCGGTGAACTTTTGTATTGGGAAAGTCATGCCCGGTGAACTTTTGTATTGGGAAAGTCATGCCCGGTGAACTTTTGTATGGGAAAAGTCATCTCCGGTGAACTTTTGTATGGGAAAAGTCATCTCCGGTAAACCTTTGTATGGGAAAAGTCATCTCCGGTGAACTTTTGTATTGGGAAAGTCATCTCCGGTGAACTTTTGTATGGGAAAAGTCATCTCCGGTGAACTTTTGTATTGGGAAAGTCGTGCCCGGTGAACTTTTGTATTGGGAAAGTCATCTCCGGTGAACTTTTGTATTGGGAAAGTCGTGCCCGGTGAACTTTTGTATTGGGAAAGTCATGCCCGGTGAACTTTTATATTGGGAAAGTCATCTCCGGTGAACTTTTGTATTGGGAAAGTCATCTCCGGTGAACTTTTGTATTGGGAAAGTCATGCCCGGTGAACTTTTATATTGGGAAAGTCATCTCCGGTGAACTTTTGTATTGGGAAAGTCATGCCCGGTGAACTTTTGTATTGGGAAAGTCATGCCCGGTGAACTTTTATATTGGGAAAGTCATCTCCGGTGAACTTTTGTATTGGGAAAGTCATCTCCGGTGAACTTTTGTATGGGAAAAGTCATCTCCGGTGAACTTTTGTATTGGGAAAGTCATCTCCTCATCTCCGGTGAACTTTTGTATGGGAAAAGTCATCTCCGGTGAACTTTTGTATTGGAAAGTCATCTCCGGTGAACTTTTGTATGGGAAAGTCATCTCCGGTGAACTTTTGTATTGGGAAAGTCATCTCCGGTGAACTTTTGTATTGGGAAAGTCATGCCGGTGAACTTTTGTATGGGAAAAGTCATCTCCGGTGAACTTTTGTATGGGAAAAGTCATCTCCGGTGAACTTTTGTATTGGGAAAGTCATCTCCGGTGAACTTTTGTATTAGGAAAGTCATCTCCGGTGAACTTTTGTATTGGGAAAGTCATGCCCGGTGAACTTTTGTATTGGGAAAGTCATCTCCGGTGAACTTTTGTATTGGGAAAGTCATCTCCGGTGAACTTTAGTATTGGGAAAGTCATCTCCGGTGAACTTTTGTATTGGGAAAGTCATTTCCGGTGAACTTTTGTATGGGAAAAGTCATCTCCGGTGAACTTTTGTATTGGGAAAGTCATCTCCGGTGAACTTTTGTATGGGAAAAGTCATCTCCGGTGAACTTTTGTATTGGGAAAGTCATGCCCGGTGAACTTTTGTATTGGGAAAGTCATCTCCGGTGAACTTTTGTATGGGAAAAGTCATCTCCGGTGAACTTTTGTATTGGGAAAGTCATCTCCGGTGAACTTTTGTATTGGGAAAGTCATGCCCGGTGAACTTTTGTATTGGGAAAGTCGTGCCCGGTGAACTTTTGTATTGGGAAAGTCATCTCCGGTGAACTTTTGTATTGGGAAAGTCATCTCCGGTGAACTTTTGTATGGGAAAAGTCATCTCCGGTGAACTTTTGTATTGGGAAAGTCATCTCCGGTGAACTTTTGTATTGGGAAAGTCATCTCCGGTGAACTTTTGTATTGGGAAAGTCATGCCCGGTGAACTTTTGTTTTGGGAAAGTCATGCCCGGTGAACTTTTGTATTGGGAAAGTCATCTCCGGTGAACTTTTGTATGGGAAAGTCATCTCCGGTGAACTTTTGTATTGGGAAAGTCATCTCCGGTGAACTTTTGTATGGGAAAAGTCATCTCCGGTGAACTTTTGTATTGGGAAAGTCATCTCCGGTGAACTTTTGTATTGGGAAAGTCATGCCCGGTGAACTTTTGTATGGGAAAAGTCATCTCCGGTGAACTTTTGTATTGGGAAAGTCATCTCCGGTGAACTTTTGTATGGGAAAGTCATCTCCGGTGAACTTTTGTATGGGAAAAGTCATCTCCGGTGAACTTTTGTATTGGGAAAGTCATCTCCGGTGAACTTTTGTATTGGGAAAGTCATCTCCGGTGAACTTTTGTATTGGGAAAGTCATCTCCGGTGAACTTTTGTATTGGGAAAGTCATCTCCGGTGAACTTTTGTATGGGAAAAGTCATCTCCGGTGAACTTTTGTATTGGGAAAGTCATCTCCGGTGAACTTTTGTACGGGAAAAGTCATCTCCGGTGAACTTTTGTATTGGGAAAGTCATCTCCGGTGAACTTTTGTATGGGAAAGTCATCTCCGGTGAACTTTTGAATGGGAAAAGTTATCTCCGGTGAACTTTTGTATTGGGAAAGTCATCTCCGGTGAACTTTTGTATGGGAAAAGTCATCTCCGGTGAACTTTTGTATTGGGAAAGTCATGCCCGGTGAACTTTTGTATTGGGAAAGTCGTGCCCGGTGAACTTTTGTATTGGGAAAGTCATGCCGGTGAACTTTTATATTGGGAAAGTCATCTCCGGTGAACTTTTGTATTGGGAAAGTCGTGCCCGGTGAACTTTTGTATTGGGAAAGTCATCTCCGGTGAACTTTTGTATTGGGAAAGTCATCTCCGGTGAACTTTTGTATGGGAAAAGTCATCTCCGGTGAACTTTTGTATGGGAAAAGTCATCTCCGGTGAACTTTTGTATTGGGAAAGTCATCTCCGGTGAACTTTTGTATGGGAAAAGTCATATCCGGTGAACTTTTGTATTGGGAAAGTCATCTCCGGTGAACTTTTGTATTGGGAAAGTCATCTCCGGGAACTTTTGTATTGCGAAAGTCATCTCCGGTGAACTTTTGTATTGGGAAAGTCATCTCCGGTGAACTTTTGTATGGGAAAAGTCATCTCCGGTGAACTTTTGTATTGGGAAAGTCATCTCCGGTGAACTTTTGTATGGGAAAAGTCATCTCCGGTGAACTTTTGTATTGGGAAAGTCATCTCCGGTGAATCATCTCCTGTGAGAAAGTCATCTCCGGTGAACTTTTGTATTGGGAAAGTCATCTCCGGTGAACTTTTGTATGGGAAAAGTCATCTCCGGTGAACTTTTGTATTGGGAAAGTCATCTCCGGTGAACTTTTGTATGGGAAAGTCATCTCCGGTGAACTTTTGTATTGGGAAAGTCATCTCCGGTGAACTTTTGTATGGGAAAAGTCATCTCCGGTGAACTTTTGTATTGGGAAAGTCATCTCCGGTGAACTTTTGTATTGGGAAAGTCATCTCCGGTGAACTTTTGTATTGGGAAAGTCATCTCCGGTGAACTTTTGTATTGGGAAAGTCATCTCCGGTGAACTTTTGTATTGGGAAAGTCATCTCCGGTGAACTTTTGTATGGGAAAAGTCATCTCCGGTGAACTTTTGTATTGGGAAAGTCATCTCCGTTGAACTTTTTTATGGGAAAAGTCATCTCCGGTGAACTTTTGTATGGGAAAGTCATCTCCGGTGAACTTTTGTATTGGGAAAGTCATCTCCGGTGAACTTTTGTATGGGAAAAGTCATCTCCGGTGAACTTTTGTATTGGGAAAGTCATCTCCGGTGAACTTTTGTATGGGAAAAGTCATCTCCGGTGAACTTTTGTATTGGGAAAGTCATGCCCGGTGAACTTTTGTATTGGGAAAGTCGTGCCCGGTGAACTTTTGTATTGGGAAAGTCATGCCCGGTGAACTTTTGTATGGGAAAAGTCATCTCCGGTGAACTTTGGTATTGGGAAAGTCATCTCCGGTGAACTTTTGTATTGGGAAAGTCATCTCCGGTGAACTTTTGTATGGGAAAAGTCATCTCCGGTGAACTTTTGTATTGGGAAAGTCATCTCCGGTGAACTTTTGTATTGGGAAAGTCATCTCCGGTGAACTTTTGTATTGGGAAAGTCATCTCCGGTGAACTTTTGTATTGGGAAAGTCATCTCCGGTGAACTTTTGTATGGGAAAAGTCATCTCCGGTGAACTTTTGTATTGGGAAACTCATCTCCGGTGAACTTTTGTATGGGAAAAGTCATCTCCGGTGAACTTTTGTATTGGGAAAGTCATCTCCGGTGAACTTTTGTATGGGAAAAGTCATCTCCGGTGAACTTTTGTATTAGGAAAGTCATCTCCGGTGAACTTTTGTATTGGGAAAGTCATCTCCGGTGAACTTTTGTATGGGAAAAGTCATCTCCGGTGAACTTTTGTATTGGGAAAGTCATCTCCGGTGAACTTTTGTATGGGAAAAGTCATCTCCGGTGAACTTTTGTATTGGGAAAGTCGTGCCGGTGAACTTTTGTATTGGGAAAGTCATGCCCGGTGAACTTTTGTATGGGAAAAGTCATCTCCGATGAACTTTTGTATTGGGAAAGTCATCTCCGGTGAACTTTTGTATTGGGAAAGTCATCTCCGGTGAACTTTTGTATGGGAAAAGTCATCTCCGGTGAACTTTTGTATTGGGAAAGTCATCTCCGGTGAACTTTTGTATTGGGAAAGTCATCTCCGGTGAACTTTTGTATTGGAAAGTCATCTCCGGTGAACTTTTGTATTGGGAAAGCCATCTCCGGTGAACTTTTGTATGGGAAAAGTCATCTCCGGTGAACTTTTGTATGGGAAAAGTCATCTCCGGTGAACTTTTGTATTGGGAAAGTCATCTCCGGTGAACTTTTGTATTGGGAAAGTCATCTCCGGTGAACTTTTGTATTGGGAAAGTCATGCCCGGTGAACTTTTGTTTTGGGAAAGTCATGCCCGGTGAACTTTTGTATTGGGAAAGTCATCTCCGGTGAACTTTTGTATGGGAAAAGTCATCTCCGGTGAACTTTTGTATTGGGAAAGTCATCTCCGGTGAACTTTTGTATTGGGAAAGTCGTGCCCGGTGAACTTTTGTATTGGGAAAGTCATCTCCGGTGAACTTTTGTATGGGAAAGTCATCTCCGGTGAACTTTTGTATTGGGAAAGTCATGCCCGGTGAACTTTTGTATTGGGAAAGTCATCTCCGGTGAACTTTTGTATGGGAAAAGTCATCTCCGGTGAACTTTTGTATGGGAAAAGTCATCTCCGGTGAACTTTTGTATTGGGAAAGTCATCTCCGGTGAACTTTTGTATTGGGAAAGTCATCTCCGGTGAACTTTTGTATTGGGAAAGTCATGCCCGGTGAACTTTTGTTTTGGGAAAGTCATGCCCGGTGAACTTTTGTATTGGGAAAGTCATCTCCGGTGAACTTTTGTATGGGAAAAGTCATCTCCGGTGAACTTTTGTATTGGGAAAGTCATCTCCGGTGAACTTTTGTATTGGGAAAGTCATCTCCGGTGAACTTTTGTATGGGAAAAGTCATCTCCGGTGAACTTTTGTATTGGGAAAGTCATCTCCGGTGAACTTTTGTATTGGGAAAGTCATGCCCGGTGAACTTTTGTATTGGGAAAGACATCTCCGGTGAACTTTTGTATGGGAAAAGTCATCTCCGGTGAACTTTTGTATTGGGAAAGTCATCTCCGGTGAACTTTTGTATTGGGAAAGTCATCTCCGGTGAGAACTTTTGTATGGGAAAAGTCATCTCCGGTGAACTTTTGTATTGGGAAAGTCATCTCCGGTGAACTTTTGTATTGGGAAAGTCATCTCCGGTGAACTTTGTATTGGGAAAGTCATCTCCGGTGAACTTTTGTATTGGGAAAGTCATCTCCGGTGAACTTTTGTATGGGAAAAGTCATCTCCGGTGAACTTTTGTATTGGAAAGTCATCTCCGGTGAACTTTTGTATGGGAAAAGTCATCTCCGGTGAACTTTTGTATTGGGAAAGTCATCTCCGGTGAACTTTTGTATGGGAAAAGTCATCTCCGGTGAACTTTTGTATTAGGAAAGTCATCTCCGGTGAACTTTTGTATTGGGAAAGTCATCTCCGGTGAACTTTTGTATGGGAAAGTCATCTCCGGTGAACTTTTGTATTGGGAAAAGTCATCTCCGGTGAACTTTTGTATGGGAAAAGTCATCTCCGGTGAACTTTTGTATTGGGAAAGTCGTGCCCGGTGAACTTTTGTATTGGGAAAGTCATGCCCGGTGAACTTTTGTATGGGAAAAGTCATCTCCGATGAACTTTTGTATTGGGAAAGTCATCTCCGGTGAACTTTTGTATTGGGAAAGTCATCTCCGGTGAACTTTTGTATGGGAAAAGTCATCTCCGGTGAACTTTTGTATTGGAAAGTCATCTCCGGTGAACTTTTGTATTGGGAAAGTCATCTCCGGTGAACTTTTGTATTGGGAAAGTCATCTCCGGTGAACTTTTGTATTGGGAAAGCCATCTCCGGTGAACTTTTGTATGGGAAAAGTCATCTCCGGTGAACTTTTGTATGGGAAAAGTCATCTCCGGTGAACTTTTGTATTGGGAAAGTCATCTCCGGTGAACTTTTGTATTGGGAAAGTCATCTCCGGTGAACTTTTGTATTGGGAAAGTCATGCCCGGTGAACTTTTGTTTTGGGAAAGTCATGCCCGGTGAACTTTTGTATTGGGAAAGTCATCTCCGGTGAACTTTTGTATGGGAAAAGTCATCTCCGGTGAACTTTTGTATTGGGAAAGTCATCTCCGGTGAACTTTTGTATTGGGAAAGTCGTGCCCGGTGAACTTTTGTATTGGGAAAGTCATCTCCGGTGAACTTTTGTATGGGAAAGTCATCTCCGGTGAACTTTTGTATTGGGAAAGTCATGCCGGTGAACTTTTGTATTGGGAAAGTCATCTCCGGTGAACTTTTGTATGGGAAAAGTCATCTCCGGTGAACTTTTGTATGGGAAAAGTCATCTCCGGTGAACTTTTGTATTGGGAAAGTCATCTCCGGTGAACTTTTGTATTGGGAAAGTCATCTCCGGTGAACTTTTGTATTGGGAAAGTCATGCCCGGTGAACTTTTGTTTTGGGAAAGTCATGCCCGGTGAACTTTTGTATTGGGAAAGTCATCTCCGGTGAACTTTTGTATGGGAAAGTCATCTCCGGTGAACTTTTGTATTGGGAAAGTCATCTCCGGTGAACTTTTGTATTGGGAAAGTCATCTCCGGTGAACTTTTGTATGGGAAAAGTCATCTCCGTGAACTTTTGTATTGGGAAAGTCATCTCCGGTGAACTTTTGTATTGGGAAAGTCATGCCCGGTGAACTTTTGTATTGGGAAAGACATCTCCGGTGAACTTTTGTATGGGAAAAGTCATCTCCGGTGAACTTTTGTATTGGGAAAGTCATCTCCGGTGAACTTTTGTATTGGGAAAGTCATCTCCGGTGAACTTTTGTATGGGAAAAGTCATCTCCGGTGAACTTTTGTATGGAAAAAGTCATCTCCGGTGAAATTTTGTATTGGGAAAGTCATCTCCGGTGAACTTTTGTATTGGGAAAGTCATCTCCGGTGAACTTTTGTATGGGAAAAGTCATCTCCGGTGAACTTTTGTATTGGGAAAGTCATCTCCGGTGAACTTTTGTATTGGGAAAGTCATCTCCGGTGAACTTTTGTATGGGAAAAGTCATCTCCGGTGAACTTTGTATGGGAAAAGTCATCTCCGGTGAACTTTTGTATTGGGAAAGTCATCTCCGTTGAACTTTTGTATGGGAAAAGTCATCTCCGGTGAACTTTTGTATTGGGAAAGTCATCTCCGGTGAACTTTTGTATTGGGAAAGTCATCTCCGGTGAACTTTTGTATGGGAAAAGTCATCTCCGGTGAACTTTTGTATTGGGAAAGTCATCTCCGGTGAACTTTTGTATGGGAAAAGTCATCTCCGGTGAACTTTTGTATTGGGAAAGTCATGCCCGGTGAACTTTTGTATTGGGAAAGTCGTGCCCGGTGAACTTTTGTATTGGGAAAGTCATGCCCGGTGAACTTTTGTATGGGAAAAGTCATCTCCGGTGAACTTTTGTATTGGGAAAGTCATCTCCGGTGAACTTTTGTATTGGGAAAGTCATCTCCGGTGAACTTTTGTATGGGAAAAGTCATCTCCGGTGAACTTTTGTATTGGGAAAGTCATCTCCGGTGAACTTTTGTATTGGGAAAGTCATCTCCGGTGAACTTTTGTATTGGGAAAGTCATCTCCGGTGAACTTTTGTATTGGGAAAGTCATCTCCGGTGAACTTTTGTATGGGAAAAGTCATCTCCGGTGAACTTTTGTATTGGGAAAGTCATCTCCGGTGAACTTTTGTATGGGAAAAGTCATCTCCGGTGAACTTTTGTATTGGGAAAGTCATCTCCGGTGAACTTTTGTATGGGAAAAGTCATCTCCGGTGAACTTTTGTATTAGGAAAGTCATCTCCGGTGAACTTTTGTATTGGGAAAGTCATCTCCGGTGAACTTTTGTATGGGAAAAGTCATCTCCGGTGAACTTTTGTATTGGGAAAGTCATCTCCGTGAACTTTTGTATGGGAAAAGTCATCTCCGGTGAACTTTTGTATTGGGAAAGTCGTGCCGGTGAACTTTTGTATTGGGAAAGTCATGCCCGGTGAACTTTTGTATGGGAAAAGTCATCTCCGATGAACTTTTGTATTGGGAAAGTCATCTCCGGTGAACTTTTGTATTGGGAAAGTCATCTCCGGTGAACTTTTGTATGGGAAAAGTCATCTCCGGTGAACTTTTGTATTGGGAAAGTCATCTCCGGTGAACTTTTGTATTGGGAAAGTCATCTCCGGTGAACTTTTGTATTGGGAAAGTCATCTCCGGTGAACTTTTGTATTGGGAAAGCCATCTCCGGTGAACTTTTGTATGGGAAAAGTCATCTCCGGTGAACTTTTGTATGGGAAAAGTCATCTCCGGTGAACTTTTGTATTGGGAAAGTCATCTCCGGTGAACTTTTGTATTGGGAAAGTCATCTCCGGTGAACTTTTGTATTGGGAAAGTCATGCCCGGTGAACTTTTGTTTTGGGAAAGTCATGCCCGGTGAACTTTTGTATTGGGAAAGTCATCTCCGGTGAACTTTTGTATGGGAAAAGTCATCTCCGGTGAACTTTTGTATTGGGAAAGTCATCTCCGGTGAACTTTTGTATTGGGAAAGTCGTGCCCGGTGAACTTTTGTATTGGGAAAGTCATCTCCGGTGAACTTTTGTATGGGAAAGTCATCTCCGGTGAACTTTTGTATTGGAAAAGTCATGCCCGGTGAACTTTTGTATTGGGAAAGTCATCTCCGGTGAACTTTTGTATGGGAAAAGTCATCTCCGGTGAACTTTTGTATGGGAAAAGTCATCTCCGGTGAACTTTTGTATTGGGAAAGTCATCTCCGGTGAACTTTTGTATTGGGAAAGTCATCTCCGGTGAACTTTTGTATTGGGAAAGTCATGCCCGGTGAACTTTTGTTTTGGGAAAGTCATGCCCGGTGAACTTTTGTATTGGGAAAGTCATCTCCGGTGAACTTTTGTATGGGAAAAGTCATCTCCGGTGAACTTTTGTATTGGGAAAGTCATCTCCGGTGAACTTTTGTATTGGGAAAGTCATCTCCGGTGAACTTTTGTATGGGAAAAGTCATCTCCGGTGAACTTTTGTATTGGGAAAGTCATCTCCGGTGAACTTTTGTATTGGGAAAGTCATGCCCGGTGAACTTTTGTATTGGGAAAGACATCTCCGGTGAACTTTTGTATGGGAAAAGTCATCTCCGGTGAACTTTTGTATTGGGAAAGTCATCTCCGGTGAACTTTTGTATTGGGAAAGTCATCTCCGGTGAACTTTTGTATGGGAAAAGTCATCTCCGGTGAACTTTTGTATGGGAAAAGTCATCTCCGGTGAAATTTTGTATTGGGAAAATCATCTCCGGTGAACTTTTGTATTGGGAAAGTCATCTCCGGTGAACTTTTGTATGGGAAAAGTCATCTCCGGTGAACTTTTGTATTGGGAAAGTCATCTCCGGTGAACTTTTGTATTGGGAAAGTCATCTCCGGTGAACTTTTGTATGGGAAAAGTCATCTCCGGTGAACTTTTGTATGGGAAAAGTCATCTCCGGTGAACTTTTGTATTGGGAAAGTCATGCCCGGTGAACTTTTGTATTGGGAAAGTCATCTCCGGTGAACTTTTATATTGGGAAAGTCATCTCCGGTGAACTTTTGTATTGGGAAAGTCATCTCCGGTGAACTTTTGTATTGGGAAAGTCATCTCCGATGAACTTTTGTATTGGGAAAGTCATCTCCGGTGAACTTTTGTATTGGGAAAGTCATCTCCGGTGAACTTTTGTATTGGGAAAGTCATCTCCGGTGAACTTTTGTATGGGAAAAGTCATCTCCGGTGAACTTTTGTATTGGGAAAGTCATCTCCGGTGAACTTTTGTATTGGGAAAGTCATCTCCGGTGAACTTTTGTATTGGGAAAGTCATCTCCGGTGAACTTTTGTATGGGAAAAGTCATCTCCGGTGAACTTTTGTATTGGGAAAGTCATCTCCGGTGAACTTTTGTATTGGGAAAGTCATCTCCGGTGAACTTTTGTATTGGGAAAGTCATCTCCGGTGAACTTTTGTTTTGGGAAAGTCATGCCCGGTGAACTTTTGTATTGGGAAAGTCGTGCCCGGTGAACTTTTGTATTGGGAAAAGTCATCTCCGGTGAACTATTGTATTGGGAAAGTCATGCCCGGTGAACTTTTGTATTGGGAAAGTCATGCCCGGTGAACTTTTGTATTGGGAAAGTCATCTCCGGTGAGCTTTTGTATTGGGAAAGTCATGCCCGGTGAACTTTTGTATGGGAAAAGTCATCTCCGGTGAACTTTTGTATGGGAAAAGTCATCTCCGGTGAACTTTTGTATTGGGAAAGTCATCTCCGGTGAACTTTTGTATGGGAAAAGTCATCTCCGGTGAACTTTTGTATTGGGAAAGTCATCTCCGGTGAACTTTTGTATGGGAAAAGTCATCTCCGGTGAACTTTTGTATGGGAAAAGTCATCTCCGGTGAACTTTTATATTGGGAAAGTCATCTCCGGTGAACTTTTGTATTGGGAAAGTCGTGCCCGGTGAACTTTTGTATGGGAAAAGTCATCTCCGGTGAACTTTTGTATGGGAAAAGTCATCTCCGGTGAACTTTTGTATTGGGAAAGTCATCTCCGGTGAACTTTTGTATGGGAAAAGTCATCTCCGGTGAACTTTTGTATTGGGAAAGTCATCTCCGGTGAACTTTTGTATGGGAAAAGTCATCTCCGGTGAACTTTTGTATTGGGAAAGTCATCTCCGGTGAACTTTTGTATTGGGAAAGTCATCTCCGGTGAACTTTTGTATTGGGAAAGTCATCTCCGGTGAACTTTTGTATTGGGAAAGTCATCTCCAGTGAACTTTTGTATGGGAAAAGTCATCTCCGGTGAACTTTTGTATTGGGAAAGTCATCTCCGGTGAACTTTTGTATTAAGAAAGTCATCTCCGGTGAACTTTTGTATGGGAAAAGTCATCTCCGGTGAACTTTTGTATGGGAAAAGTCATCTCCGGTGAACTTTTGTATTGGGAAAGTCATGCCCGGTGAACTTTTGTATTGGGAAAGTCATGCCCGGTGAACTTTTATATTGGGAAAAGTCATCTCCGGTGAACTTTTGTATTGGGAAAGTCATCTCCGGTGAACTTTTGTATGGGAAAAGTCATCTCCGGTGAACTTTTGTATTGGGAAAGTCATCTCCGGTGAACTTTTATATTGGGAAAAGTCATCTCCGGTGAACTTTTGTATTGGGAAAGTCATCTCCGGTTAACTTTTGTATGGGAAAAGTCATCTCCGGTGAACTTTTGTATTGGGAAAGTCATCTCCGGTGAACTTTTGTATTGGGAAAGTCATCTCCGGTGAACTTTTGTATGGGAAAAGTCATCTCCGGTGAACTTTTGTATTGGGAAAGTCATCTCCGGTGAACTTTTGTATGGGAAAAGTCATCTCCGGTGAACTTTTGTATTGGGAAAGTCATGGCCGGTGAACTTTTGTATTGGGAAAGTCATGCCCGGTGAACTTTTGTATGGGAAAAGTCATCTCCGGTGAACTTTTGTATGGGAAAAGTCATCTCCGGTGAACTTTTGTATGGGAAAAGTCATCTCCGGTGAACTTTTGTATTGGGAAAGTCATCTCCGGTGAACTTTTGTATTGGGAAAGTCATCTCCGGTGAACTTTTGTATGGGAAAAGTCATCTCCGGTGAACTTTTGTATTGGGAAAGTCATCTCCGGTGAACTTTTGTATGGGAAAAGCCATCTCCGGTGAACTTTTATATTGGGAAAGTCATCTCCGGTGAACTTTTGTATTGGGAAAGTCGTGCCCGGTGAACTTTTGTATTGGGAAAGTCGTGCCCGGTGAACTTTTGTATTGGGAAAGTCATCTCCGGTGAACTTTTGTATTGGGAAAGTCATCTCCGGTGAACTTTTGTATTGGGAAAGTCATCTCCGGTGAACTTTTGTATTGGGAAAGTCATCTCCGGTGAACTTTTGTATGGGAAAGTCATCTCCGGTGAACTTTTGTATGGGAAAAGTCATCTCCGGTGAACTTTTGTATTGGGAAAGTCATCTCCGGTGAACTTTTGTATTGGGAAAGTCATCTCCGGTGAACTTTTGTATGGGAAAAGTCATCTCCGATGAACTTTTGTATGGGAAAAGTCATCTCCGGTGAACTTTTGTATTGGGAAAGTCATGCCCGGTGAACTTTTGTATTGGGAAAGTCATGCCCGGTGAACTTTTGTATTGGGAAAGTCATGCCCGGTGAACTTTTGTATGGGAAAAGTCATCTCCGGTGAACTTTTGTATGGGAAAAGTCATCTCCGGTGAACTTTTGTATTGGGAAAAGTCATCTCCGGTGAACTTTTGTATTGGGAAAGTCATCTCCGGTGAACTTTTGTATGGGAAAAGTTATCTCCGATGAACTTTTGTATGGGAAAAGTCATCTCCGGTGAACTTTTGTATTGGGAAAGTCATCTCCGGTGAACTTTTGTATTGGGAAAGTCATGCCCGGTGAACTTTTGTATTGGGAAAGTCATGCCCGGTGAACTTTTGTATTGGGAAAGTCATGCCCGGTGAACTTTTGTATGGGAAAAGTCATCTCCGGTGAACTTTTGTATGGGAAAAGTCATCTCCGGTGAACTTTTGTATTGGGAAAAGTCATCTCCGGTGAACTTTTGTATTGGGAAAGTCATCTCCGGTGAACTTTTGTATTGGGAAAGTCGTGCCCGGTGAACTTTTGTATTGGGAAAGTCATCTCCGGTGAAATTTTGTATTGGGAAAGTCATGCCCGGTGAACTTTTGTATTGGGAAAGTCATGCCCGGTGAACTTTTGTATTGGGAAAGTCATGCCCGCTGAACTTTTGTATTGGGAAAGTCATCTCCGGTGAACTTTTGTATGGGAAAAGTCATCTCCGGTGAACTTTTGTATTGGGAAAGTCATCTCCGGTGAATTTTTGTATGGGAAAAGTCATCTCCGGTGAACTTTTGTATTGGGAAAGTCATCTCCGGTGAACTTTTGTATGGGAAAAGTAATCTCCGGTGAACTTTTGTATTGGGAAAGTCATCTCCGGTGAACTTTTGTATTGGGAAAGTCATCTCCGGTGAACTTTTGTATGGGAAAAGTCATCTCCGGTGAACTTTTGTATTGGGAAAGTCATCTCCGGTGAATTTTTGTATGGGAAAAGTCATCTCCGGTGAACTTTTGTATTGGGAAAGTCATGCCCGGTGAACTTTTGTATTGGGAAAGTCGTGCCCGGAGAACTTTTGTATTGGGAAAGTCATGCCCGGTGAACTTTTATATTGGGAAAGTCATCTCCGGTGAACTTTTGTATTGGGAAAGTCGTGCCCGGTGAACTTTTGTATTGGGAAAGTCATCTCCGGTGAACTTTTGTATTGGGAAAGTCATCTCCGGTGAACTTTTGTATGGGAAAAGTCATCTCCGGTGAACTTTTGTATGGGAAAAGTCATCTCCGGTGAACTTTTGTATTGGGAAAGTCATCTCCGGTGAACTTTTGTATGGGAAAAGTCATCTCCGGTGAACTTTTGTATTGGGAAAGTCATCTCCGGTGAACTTTTGTATTGGGAAAGTCATCTCCGGTGAACTTTTGTATTGCGAAAGTCATCTCCGGTGAACTTTTGTATTGGGAAAGTCATCTCCGGTGAACTTTTGTATGGGAAAAGTCATCTCCGGTGAACTTTTGTATTGGGAAAGTCATGCCCGGTGAACTTTTGTACTGGGAAAGTCATGCCCGGTCAACTTTTGTATTGGGAAAGTCATGCCCGGTGAACTTTTGTATTGGGAAAGTCATGCCCGGTGAACTTTTGTATTGGGAAAGTCATGCCCGGTGATCTTTTGTACTGGGAAAGTCTTGCCCGGTGATCTTTTGTATGGGAAAAGTCATGCCCGGTGAACTTTTGTATTGGGAAAGTCATGCCCGGTGAACTTTTGTATTGGGAAAGTCATGCCCGGTGAACTTTTGTATTGGGAAAGTCATGCCCGGTGAACTTTTGTATTGGGAAAGTCATGCCCGGTCAACTTTTGTATGGGAAAAGTCATGCCCGGTGAACTTTTGTATTGGGAAAGTCATGCCCGGTCAACTTTTGTATTGGGAAAGTCATGCCCGGTGAACTTTTGTATTGGGAAAGTCATGCCCGGTGAACTTTTGTATTGGGAAAGTCATGCCCGGTGAACTTTTGTATTGTGAAAGTCATGCCCGGTGAACTTTTGTACTGGGAAAGTCATGCCCGGTGATCTTTTGTATGGGAAAAGTCATGCCCGGTGAACTTTTGTATTGGGAAAGTCATGCCCGGTGAACTTTTGTATTGGGAAAGTCATGCCCGGTGAACTTTTGTATTGGGAAAGTTATGCCCGGTCAACTTTTGTATGGGAAAAGTCATGCCCGGTGAACTTTTGTATTGGGAAAGTCATGCCCGGTGAACTTTTGCATGGGAAAAGTCATGCCCGGTGAACTTTTGTATTGGGAAAGTCATGCCCGGTGAACTTTTGTATTGGGAAAGTCATGCCCGGTGAACTTTTGTACTGGGAAAGTCATGCCCGTTGAACTTTTGTATTGGGAAAGTCATGCCCGGTCAACTTTTGTATTGGGAAAGTCATGCCCGGTGAACTTTTGTATGGGAAAAGTCATGCCCGGTGAACTTTTGTATGGGAAAAGTCATGCCCGGTGAACTTTTGTATGGGAAAAGTCATGCCCGGTGAACTTTTGTACTGGGAAAGTCATGCCCGGTGAACTTTTGTATTGGGAAAGTCATGCCCGGTGAACTTTTGTACTGGGAAAGTCATGCCCGGCGAACTTTTGTATTGGGAAAGTCATGCCCGGTGAACTTTTGTATTGGGAAAGTCATGCCCGGTGAACTTTTGTATGGGAAAAGTCATGCCCGGTGAACTTTTGTATTGGGAAAGTCATGCCCGGTGAACTTTTGTACTGGGAAAGTCATGCCCGGTGATCTTTTGTACTGGGAAAGTCATGCCCGGTGAACTTTTGTATTGGGAAAGTCATGCCCGGTGAACTTTTGTATTGGGAAAGTCATGCCCGGTGAACTTTTGTATTGGGAAAGTCATGCCCGGTGAACTTTTGTATTGGGAAAGTCATGCCCGGTGAACTTTTGTATTGGAAAAGTCATGCCCGGTGAACTTTTGTATTGGGAAAGTCATGCCCGGTGATCTTTTGTACTGGGAAAGTCATGCCCGGTGAACTTTTGTATTGGGAAAGTCATGCCCGGTGAACTTTTGTACTGGGAAAGTCATGCCCGGTGAACTTTTGTACTGGGAAAGTCATGCCCGGTGAACTTTTGTATGGGAAAAGTCATGCCCGGTGAACTTTTGTATTGGGAAAGTCATGCCCGGTGAACTTTTGTATTGGGAAAGTCATGCCCGGTGATCTTTTGTACTGGGAAAGTCATGCCCGGTGAACTTTTGTATTGGGAAAGTCATGCCCGGTGAACTTTTGTACTGGGAAAGTCATGCCCGGTGAACTTTTGTACTGGGAAAGTCATGCCCGGTGAACTTTTGTATGGGAAAAGTCATGCCCGGTGAACTTTTGTATTGGGAAAGTCATGCCCGGTCAACTTTTGTACTGGGAAAGTCATGCCCGGTGAACTTTTGTATTGGGAAAGTCATGCCCGGTCAACTTTTGTATTGGGAAAGTCATGCCCGGTGAACTTTTGTATGGGAAAAGTCATGCCCGGTGAACTTTTGTATGGGAAAAGTCATGCCCGGTGAACTTTTGTATGGGAAAAGTCATGCCCGGTGAACTTTTGTACTGGGAAAGTCATGCCCGGTGAACTTTTGTATTGGGAAAGTCATGCCCGGTGATCTTTTGTACTGGGAAAGTCATGCCCGGTGAACTTTTGTATTGGGAAAGTCATGCCCGGTGAACTTTTGTATGGGAAAAGTCATGCCCGGTGAACTTTTGTATTGGGAAAGTCATGCCCGGTGAACTTTTGTACTGGGAAAGTCATGCCCGGTGATCTTTTGTACTGGGAAAGTCATGCCCGGTGAACTTTTGTATTGGGAAAGTCATGCCCGGTGAACTTTTGTATTGGGAAAGACATGCCCGGTGAACTTTTGTATTGGGAAAGTCATGCCCGGTGAACTTTTGTATTGGGAAAGTCATGCCCGGTGAACTTTTGTATTGGGAAAGTCATGCCCGGTGAACTTTTGTATTGGGAAAGTCATGCCCGGTGAACTTTTGTATTGGGAAAGTCATGCCCGGTGATCTTTTGTACTGGGAAAGTCATGCCCGGTGAACTTTTGTATTGGGAAAGTCATGCCCGGTGAACTTTTGTACTGGGAAAGTCATGCCCGGTGAACTTTTGTACTGGGAAAGTCATGCCCGGTGAACTTTTGTATGGGAAAAGTCATGCCCGGTGAACTTTTGTATTGGGAAAGTCATGCCCGGTGATCTTTTGTACTGGGAAAGTCATGCCCGGTGAACTTTTGTATTGGGAAAGTCATGCCCGGTGAACTTTTGTATTGGGAAAGTCATGCCCGGTGAACTTTTGTATTGGGAAAGTCATGCCCGGTGAACTTTTGTATGGGAAAAGTCATGCCCGGTGAACTTTTGTATGGGAAAAGTCATGCCCGGTGAACTTTTGTATTGGGAAGTCATGCCCGGTGATCTTTTGTACTGGGAAAGTCATGCCCGGTGAACTTTTGTATTGGGAAAGTCATGCCCGGTGAACTTTTGTATTGGGAAAGTCATGCCCGATGAACATTTGTACTGGGAAAGTCATGCCCGGTCAACTTTTGTATTGGGAAAGTCATGCCCGGTGATCTTTTGTACTGGGAAAGTCATGCCCGGTGAACTTTTGTATTGGGAAAGTCATGCCCGGTGAACTTTTGTACTGGGAAAGTCATGCCCGGTGAACTTTTGTATTGGGAAAGTCATGCCCGGTGAACTTTTGTATTGGGAAAGTCATGCCCGGTGAACTTTTGTATTGGGAAAGTCATGCCCGGTGAACTTTTATATGGGAAAAGTCATGCCCGGTGAACTTTTGTATTGGGAAAGTCATGCCCGGTGAACTTTTGTATGGGAAAGTCATGCCCGGTGAACTTTTGTATTGGGAAAGTCATGCCCGGTGATCTTTTGTACTGGGAAAGTCATGCCCGGTGAACTTTTGTATTGGGAAAGTCATGCCCGGTGAACTTTTGCATGGGAAAAGTCATGCCCGGTGAACTTTTGTATTGGGAAAGTCATGCCCGGTGAACTTTTGTACTGGGAAAGCCATGCCCGGTGAACTTTTGTATTGGGAAAGTCATGCTCGGTGAACTTTTGTATGGGAAAAGTCATGCCCGGTGAACTTTTGTATTGGGAAAGTCATGCCCGGTGAACTTTTGTATTGGGAAAGTCATGCCCGGTGAACTTTTGTATTGGGAAAGTCATGCCCGGTGAACTTTTGTATTGGGAAAGTCATGCCCTGTGAACTTTTGTATTGGGAAAGTCATGCCCGGTGAACTTTTGTACTGGCAAAGTCATGCCCGGTGAACTTTTGTATTGGGAAAGTCATGCCCGGTGAACTTTTGTATGGGAAAAGTCATGCCCGGGGAACTTTTGTATTGGGAAAGTCATGCCCGTTGAACTTTTGTATTGGGAAAGTCATGCCCGGTGAACTTTTGTACTGGGAAAGTCATGCCCGGTGAACTTTTGTATTGGGAAAGTCATGCCCGGTGAACTTTTGTATGGGAAAAGTCATGCCCGGTGAACTTTTGTATTGGGAAAGTCATGCCCGGTGAACTTTTGTATTGGGAAAGTCATGGCCGGTGAACTTTTGTATTGGGAAAGTCATGCCCGGTGAACTTTTGTATTGGGAAAGTCATGCCCGGTGAACATTTGTATTGGGAAAGTCATGCCCGGTGAACTTTTGTATTGGGAAAGTCATGCCCGGTGAACTTTTGTATTGGGAAAGTCATGCCCGGTGAACTTTTGTATGGGAAAAGTCATGCCCGGTGAACTTTTGTATGGGGAAAGTCATGCCCGGTGAACTTTTGTATTGGGAAAGTCATGCCCGGTGAACTTTTGTATGGGAAAGTCATGCCCGGTGAACTTTTGTATTGGGAAAGTCATGCCCGGTGATCTTTTGTACTGGGAAAGTCATGCCCGGTGAACTTTTGTATTGGGAAAGTCATGCCCGGTGAACTTTTGTATTGGGAAAGTCATGCCCGGTGAACTTTTGCATGGGAAAAGTCATGCCCGGTGAACTTTTGTATTGGGAAAGTCATGCCCGGTGAACTTTTGTACTGGGAAAGTCATGCCCGGTGAACTTTTGTATTGGGAAAGTCATGCCCGGTGAACTTTTGTATGGGAAAAGTCATGCCCGGTGAACTTTTGTATTGGGAAAGTCATGCCCGGTGAACTTTTGTATTGGGAAAGTCATGCCCGGTGAACTTTTGTATTGGGAAAGTCATGCCCGGTGAACTTTTGTATTGGGAAAGTCATGCCCGGTGAACTTTTGTATTGGGAAAGTCATGCCCGGTGAACTTTTGTATTGGGAAAGTCATGCCCGGTGAACTTTTGTATTGGGAAAGTCATGCCCGGTGAACTTTTGTACTGGGAAAGTCATGCCCGGTGAACTTTTGTATTGGGAAAGTCATGCCCGGTGAACTTTTGTATTGGGAAAGTCATGCCCGGTGAACTTTTGTATTGGGAAAGTCATGCCCGGTGAACTTTTGTATTGGGAAAGTCATGCCCGGTGAACATTTGTACTGGGAAAGTCATGCCCGGTCAACTTTTGTATGGGAAAAGTCATGCCCGGTGAACTTTTGTACTGGAAAGTCATGCCCGGTGAACTTTTGTATTGGGAAAGTCATGCCCGGTGAACTTTTGTATTGGGAATGTCATGCCCGGTGAACTTCTGTATTGGGAAAGTCATGCCCGGTGAACTTTTGTATTGGGAAAGTCATGCCCGGTGAACATTTGTACTGGGAAAGTCATGCCCGGTCAACTTTTGTATGGGAAAAGTCATGCCCGGTGAACTTTTGTACTGGGAAAGTCATGCCCGGTGAACTTTTGTATTGGGAAAGTCATGCCCGGTCAACTTTTGTATTGGGAAAGTCATGCCCGGTCAACTTTTGTATGGGAAAAGTCATGCCCGGTGAACTTTTGTATGGGAAAAGTCATGCCCGGTGAACTTTTGTATTGGGAAAGTCATGCCCGGTGAACTTTTGTATTGGGAAAGTCATGCCCGGTGAACTTTTGTATGGGGAAAGTCATGCCCGGTGAACTTTTGTATTGGGAAAGTCATGCCCGGTCAACTTTTGTATTGGCAAAGTCATGCCCGGTGAACTTTTGTATGGGAAAAGTCATGCCCGGTGAACTTTTGTATGGGAAAAGTCATGCCCGGTGAACTTTTGTATTGGGAAAGTCATGCCCGGTGAACTTTTGTATTGGGAAAGTCACGCCCGGTGAACTTTTGTATTGGGAAAGTCATGCCCGGTGAACTTTTGTATTGGGAAAGTCATGCCCGGTGAACTTTTGTATGGGAAAAGTCATGCCCGGTGAACTTTTGTATGGGGAAAGTCATGCCCGGTGAACTTTTGTATGGGAAAGTCATGCCCGGTGAACTTTTGTATTGGGAAAGTCATGCCCGGTGATCTTTTGTACTGGGAAAGTCATGCCCGGTGAACTTTTGTATTGGGAAAGTCATGCCCGGTGAACTTTTGCATGGGAAAAGTCATGCCCGGTGAACTTTTGTATTGGGAAAGTCATGCCCGGTGAACTTTTGTATTGGGAAAGTCATGCCCGGTGAACTTTTGTATTGGGAAAGTCATGCCCGGTGAACTTTTGTATTGGGAAAGTCATGCCCGGTGAACTTTTGTATGGGAAAAGTCATGCCCGGTGAACTTTTGTATTGGGAAAGTCATGCCCGGTGAACTTTTGTATTGGGAAAGTCATGCCCGGTGAACTTTTGTATTGGGAAAGTCATGCCCGGTGAACTTTTGTATTGGGAAAGTCATGCCCGGTGAACATTTGTACTGGGAAAGTCATGCCCGGTCAACTTTTTGTATTGGGAAAGTCATGCCCGGTGAACTTTTGTACTGGGAAAGTCATGCCCGGTGAACTTTTGTATTGGGAAAGTCATGCCCGGTGAACTTTTGTACTGGGAAAGTCATGCCCGGTGAACTTTTGTATTGGGAAAGTCATGCCCGGTGAACTTTTGTATGGGAAAAGTCATGCCCGGTGAACTTTTGTATTGGGAAAGGCATGCCCGGTCAACTTTTGTATTGGGAAAGTCATGCCCGGTGAACTTTTGTATTGGGAAAGTCATGCCCGGTGAACTTTTGTATTGGGAAAGTCATGCCCGGTGAACATTTGTACTGGGAAAGTCATGCCCGGTCAACTTTTGTATGGGAAAAGTCATGCCCGGTGAACTTTTGTACTGGAAAAGTCATGCCCGGTGAACTTTTGTATTGGGAAAGTCATGCCCGGTGAACTTTTGTATTGGGAAAGTCATGCCCGGTGAACTTTTGTATTGGGAAAGTCATGCCCGGTGAACATTTGTACTGGGAAAGTCATGCCCGGTGAACTTTTGTATGGGAAAAGTCATGCCCGGTGAACTTTTGTATTGGGAAAGTCATGCCCGGTGAACTTTTGTATTGGGAAAGTCATGCCCGGTGAACTTTTGTACTGGGAAAGTCATGCCCGGTGAACTTTTGTATTGGGAAAGTCATGCCCGGTGAACTTTTGTATGGGAAAAGTCATGCCCGGTGAACTTTTGTATTGGGAAAGTCATGCCCGGTGAACTTTTGTATTGGGAAAGTCATGCCCGGTGAACTTTTGTATTGGGAAAGTCATGCCCGGTGAACTTTTGTATTGGGAAAGTCATGCCCGGTGAACATTTGTACTGGGAAAGTCATGCCCTGTGAACTTTTGTACTGGGAAAGACATGACCGGTGAACTTTTGTATTGGGAAAGTCATGCCCGGTGAACTTTTGTACTGGGAAATACATGCCCGGTGAACTTTTGTATTGGGAAAGTCATGCCCGGTGAACTTTTGTATGGGAAAAGTCATGCCCGGTGAACTTTTGTATTGGGAAAGTCATGCCCGGTGAACTTTTGTATTGGGAAAGTCATGCCCGGTGAACTTTTGTATTGGGAAAGTCATGCCCGGTGAACTTTTGTATTGGGAAAGTCATGCCCGGTGAACTTTTGTATTGGGAAAGTCATGCCCGGTCAACTTTTGTATTAGGAAAGTCTTGCCCGGTGAACTTTTGTATGGGAAAAGTCATGCCCGGTGAACTTTTGTATGGGAAAAGTCATGCCCGGTGAACTTTTGTATTGGGAAAGTCATGCCCGGTGAACTTTTGTATTGGGAAAGTCATGCCCGGTGAACTTTTGTATTGGGAAAGTCATGCCCGGTCAACTTTTGTATTAGGAAAGTCATGCCCGGTGAACTTTTGTATGGGAAAAGTCATGCCCGGTGAACTTTTGTATTGGGAAAGTCATGCCCGGTGAACTTTTGTATTGGGAAAGTCATGCCCGGTGAACTTTTGTATTGGGAAAGTCATGCCCGGTGATCTTTTGTACTGGGAAAGTCATGCCCGGTGAACTTTTGTATTGGGAAAGTCATGCCCGGTGAACTTTTGCATGGGAAAAGTCATGCCCGGTGATCTTTTGTACTGGGAAAGTCATGCCCGGTGAACTTTTGTATGGGAAAAGTCATGCCCGGTCAACTTTTGTATTGGGAAAGTCATGCCCGGTGAACTTTTGTACTGGGAAAGTCATGCCCGGTCAACTTTTGTACTGGGAAAGTCATGCCCGGTGATCTTTGGTACTGGGAAAGTCAGGCCCGGTAATCTTTTGTACTGGGAAAGTTATGCCCGGTGAACTTTTGTATTGGGAAAGTCATGCCCGGTGAACTTTTGTACTGGAAAAGTCATGCCCGGTGAACTTTTGTATGGGAAAGTCATGCCCGGTGAACTTTTGTACTGGGAAAGTCATGCCCGGTGAACTTTTGTATTGGGAAAGTCATGCCCGGTGAACTTTTGTACTGGGAAAGTCATGCCCGGTGAACTTTTGTATGGGAAAGTCATGCCCGGTGAACTTTTGTATTGGGAAAGTCATGCCCGGTGATCTTTTGTACTGGGAAAGTCATGCCCGGTGAACTTTTCTATTGGGAAAGTCATGCCCGGTGAACTTTTGCATGCGAAAAGTCATGCCCGGTGAACTTTTGTATTGGGAAAGTCATGCCCGGTGAACTTTTGTACTGGGAAAGTCATGCCCGGTGAACTTTTGTATTGGGAAAGTCATGCCCGGTGAACTTTTGTATGGGAAAAGTCATGCCCGGTGAACTTTTGTATTGGGAAAGTCATGCCCGGTGAACTTTTGTATTGGGAAAGTCATACCCGGTGAACTTTTGTATTGGGAAAGTCATGCCCGGTGAACTTTTGTATTGGGAAAGTCATGCCCGGTGAACTTTTGTATTGGGAAAGTCATGCCCGGTGAACTTTTGTATTGGGAAAGTCATGCCCGGTGAACTTTTGTACTGGGAAAGTCATGCCCGGTGAACTTTTGTATTGGGAAAGTCATGCCCGCTGAACTTTTGTATTGGGAAAGTCATACCCGGTGAACTTTTGTATTGGGAAAGTCATGCCCGGTGAACTTTTGTATTGGGAAAGTCATGCCCGGTGAACATTTGTATTGGGAAAGTCATGCCCGGTCAACTTTTGTATTGGGAAAGTCATGCCCGGTGAACTTTTGCATGGGAAAAGTCATGCCCGGTGAACTTTTGTATTGGGAAAGTCATGCCCGGTGAACTTTTGTACTGGGAAAGTCATGCCCGGTGAACTTTTGTATTGGGAAAGTCATGCCCGGTGAACTTTTGTATGGGAAAAGTCATGCCCGGTGAACTTTTGTATTGGGAAAGTCATGCCCGGTGAACTTTTGTATTGGGAAAGTCATGCCCGGTGAACTTTTGTATTGGGAAAGTCATGCCCGGTGAACTTTTGTATTGGGAAAGTCATGCCCGGTGAACTTTTGTATTGGGAAAGTCATGCCCGTTGAACTTTTGTATTGGGAAAGTCATGCCCGGTGAACTTTTGTACTGGGAAAGTCATGCCCGGTGAACTTTTGTATGGGAAAAGTCATGCCCGGTGAACCTTTGTATTGGGAAAGTCATGCCCGGTGAACTTTTGTATTGGGAAAGTCATGCCCGGTGAACTTTTGTACTGGGAAAGTCATGCCCGGTGAACTTTTGTATTGGGAAAGTCATGCCCGGTGAACTTTTGTATGGGAAAAGTCATGGCCGCTGAACTTTTGTACTGGGAAAGTCATGCCCGGTGAACTTTTGTATTGGGAAAGTCATGCCCGGTGAACTTTTGTACTGGGAAAGTCATGCCCGGTGAACTTTTGTATTGGGAAAGTCATGCCGGTGAACTTTTGTATGGGAAAAGTCATGCCCGGTGAACTTTTGTATTGGGAAAGGCATGCCCGGTCAACTTTGTATTGGGAAAGTCATGCCCGGTGAACTTTTGTATTGGGAAAGTCATGCCCGGTGAACTTTTGTATTGGGAAAGTCATGCCCGGTGAACATTTGTACTGGGAAAGTCATGCCCGGTCAACTTTTGTATGGGAAAAGTCATGCCCGGTGAACTTTTGTACTGGGAAAGTCATGCCCGGTGAACTTTTGTATTGGGAAAGTCATGCCCCGTGAACTTTTGTATTGGGAAAGTCATGCCCGGTGAACTTTTGTATTGGGAAAGTCATGCCCGGTGAACATTTGTACTGGGAAAGTCATGCCCGGTGAACATTTGTATGGGAAAAGTCATGCCCGGTGAACTTTTGTATTGGGAAAGTCATGCCCGGTGAACTTTTGTATTGGGAAAGTCATGCCCGGTGAACTTTTGTACTGGGAAAGTCATGCCCGGTGAACTTTTGTATTGGGAAAGTCATGCCCGGTGAACTTTTGTATGGGAAAAGTCATGCCCGGTGAACTTTTGTATTGGGAAAGTCATGCCCGGTGAACTTTTGTATTGGGAAAGTCATGCCCGGTGAACTTTTGTATTGGGAAAGTCATGCCCGGTGAACTTTTGTATTGGGAAAGTCATGCCCGGTGAACATTTGTACTGGGAAAGTCATGCCCGGTGAACTTTTGTACTGGGAAAGTCATGCCCGGTGAAGTTTTGTATTGGGAAAGTCATGCCCGGTGAACTTTTGTACTGGGAAAGTCATGCCCGGTGAACTTTTGTATTGGGAAAGTCATGCCCGGTGAACTTTTGTATTGGGAAAGTCATGCCCGGTGAACTTTTGTATTGGGAAAGTCATGCCCGGTGAACTTTTGTATTGGGAAAGTCATGCCCGGTCAACTTTTGTATTGGGAAAGTCATGCCCGGTGAACTTTTGTATGGGAAAAGTCATGCCCGGTGAACTTTTGTATGGGAAAAGTCATGCCCGGTGAACTTTTGTACTGGGAAAGTCATGCCCGGTGAACTTTTGTACTGGGAAAGTCATGCCCGGTGAACTTTTGTATTGGGAAAGTCATGCCCGGTGAACTTTTGTATTGGGAAAGTCATGCCCGGTGAACTTTTGTATTGGGAAAGTCATGCCCGGTGAACATTTGTACTGGGAAAGTCATGCCCGGTGAACTTTTGTATGGGAAAAGTCATGCCCGGTGAACTTTTGTATTGGGAAAGTCATGCCCGGTGAACTTTTGTATTGGGAAAGTCATGCCCGGTGAACTTTTGTACTGGGAAAGTCATGCCCGGTGAACTTTTGTATTGGGAAAGTCATGCCCGGTGAACTTTTGTATGGGAAAAGTCATGCCCGGTGAACTTTTGTATTGGGAAAGTCATGCCTGGTGAACTTTTGTACTGGGAAAGTCATGCCCGGTGAACTTTTGTATTGGGAAAGTCATGCCCGGTGAACTTTTGTATGGGAAAAGTCATGCCCGGTGAACTTTTGTATTGGGAAAGTCATGCCCGGTGAACTTTTGTATTGGGAAAGTCATGCCCGGTGAACTTTTGTATTGGGAAAGTCATGCCCGGTGAACTTTTGTATTGGGAAAGTCATGCCCGGTCAACTTTTGTATTGGGAAAGTCATGCCCGGTGAACTTTTGTATGGGAAAAGTCATGCCCGGTGAACTTTTGTATGGGAAAAGTCATGCCCGGTGAACTTTTGTATTGGGAAAGTCATGCCCGGTGAACTTTTGTATTGGGAAAGTCATGCCCGGTGAACTTTTGTATTGGGAAAGTCATGCCCGGTGAACTTTTGTATTGGGAAAGTCATGCCCGGTGAACTTTTGTATGGGAAAAGTCATGCCCGGTGAACTTTTGTATTGGGAAAGTCATGCCCGGTGAACTTTTGTATTGGGAAAGTCATGCCCGGTGAACTTTTGTATTGGGAAAGTCATGCCCGGTGATCTTTTGTACTGGGAAAGTCATGCCCGGTGAACTTTTGTATTGGGAAAGTCATGCCCGGTGAACATTTGTACTGGGAAAGTCATGCCCGGTGAACTTTTGTACTGGGAAAGTCATGCCGGTGAACTTTTGTATTGGGAAAGTCATGCCCGGTGAACTTTTGTATGGGAAAAGTCATGCCCGGTGAACTTTGTATTGGGAAAGTCATGCCCGGTGAACTTTTGTATTGGAAAGTCATGCCCGGTGAACTTTTGTATTGGGAAAGTCATGCCCGGTGAACTTTTGTATTGGGAAAGTCATGCCCGGTGAACATTTGTACTGGGAAAGTCATGCCCGGTCAACTTTTGTATGGGAAAAGTCATGCCCGGTGAACTTTTGTACTGGGAAAGTCATGCCCGGTGAAGTTTTGTATTGGGAAAGTCATGCCGGTGAACTTTTGTACTGGGAAAGTCATGCCCGGTGAACTTTTGTATTGGGAAAGTCATGCCCGGTGAACTTTTGTATTGGGAAAGTCATGCCCGGTGAACTTTTGTATTGGGAAAGTCATGCCCGGTGAACTTTTGTATTGGGAAAGTCATGCCCGGTCAACTTTTGTATTGGGAAAGTCATGCCCGGTGAACTTTTGTATGGGAAAAGTCATGCGCGGTGAACTTTTGTATGGGAAAAGTCATGCCCGGTGAACTTTTGTACTGGGAAAGTCATGCCCGGTGAACTTTTGTACTGGGAAAGTCATGCCCGGTGAACTTTTGTATTGGGAAAGTCATGCCCGGTGAACTTTTGTATTGGGAAAGTCATGCCCGGTGAACTTTTGTATTGGGAAAGTCATGCCCGGTGAACATTTGTACTGGGAAAGTCATGCCCGGTGAACTTTTGTATGGGAAAAGTCATGCCCGGTGAACTTTTGTATTGGGAAAGTCATGCCCGGTGAACTTTTGTATTGGGAAAGTCATGCCCGGTGAACTTTTGTACTGGGAAAGTCATGCCCGGTGAACTTTTGTATTGGGAAAGTCATGCCCGGTGAACTTTTGTATGGGAAAAGTCATGCCCGGTGAACTTTTGTATTGGGAAAGTCATGCCCGGTGAACTTTTGTACTGGGAAAGTCATGCCCGGTGAACTTTTGTATTGGGAAAGTCATGCCCGGTGAACTTTTGTATGGGAAAAGTCATGCCCGGTGAACTTTTGTATTGGGAAAGTCATGCCCGGTGAACTTTTGTATTGGGAAAGTCATGCCCGGTGAACTTTTGTATTGGGAAAGTCATGCCCGGTGAACTTTTGTATTGGGAAAGTCATGCCCGGTCAACTTTTGTATTGGGAAAGTCATGCCCGGTGAACTTTTGTATGGGAAAAGTCATGCCCGGTGAACTTTTGTATGGGGAAAAGTCATGCCCGGTGAACTTTTGTATTGGGAAAGTCATGCCCGGTGAACTTTTGTATTGGGAAAGTCATGCCCGGTGAACTTTTGTATTGGGAAAGTCATGCCCGGTGAACTTTTGTATTGGGAAAGTCATGCCCGGTGAACTTTTGTATGGAAAAGTCATGCCCGGTGAACTTTTGTATTGGGAAAGTCATGCCCGGTGAACTTTTGTATTGGGAAAGTCATGCCCGGTGAACTTTTGTATTGGGAAAGTCATGCCCGGTGATCTTTTGTACTGGGAAAGTCATGCCCGGTGAACTTTTGTATTGGGAAAGTCATGCCCGGTGAACATTTGTACTGGGAAAGTCATGCCCGGTGAACTTTTGTATGGGAAAAGTCATGCCCGGTGAACTTTTGTATTGGGAAAGTCATGCCCGGTGAACTTTTGTATTGGAAAGTCATGCCCGGTGAACTTTTGTACTGGGAAAGTCATGGCCGGTGAACTTTTGTATGGGAAAAGTCATGCCCGGTGAACTTTTGTACTGGGAAAGTCATGCCCGGTGAACTTTTGTATTGGGAAAGTCATGCCCGGTGAACTTTTGTATGGGAAAAGTCATGCCCGGTGAACTTTTGTATTGGGAAAGTCATGCCCGGTGAACTTTTTGTATTGGGAAAGTCATGCCCGGTGAACTTTTGTATTGGGAAAGTCATGCCCGGTGAACTTTTGTATTGGGAAAGTCATGCCCGGTCAACTTTTGTATTGGGAAAGTCATGCCCGGTGAACTTTTGTATGGGAAAAGTCATGCCCGGTGAACTTTTGTACTGGGAAAGTCATGCCCGGTGAACTTTTGTATTGGGAAAGTCATGCCCGGTGAACTTTTGTACTGGGAAATTCATGCCCGGTGAACTTTTGTATTGGGAAAGTCATGCCCGGTGAACTTTTGTATGGGAAAAGTCATGCCCGGTGAACTTTTGTATTGGGAAAGTCATGCCCGGTGAACTTTTGTATTGGGAAAGTCATGCCCGGTGAACTTTTGTATTGGGAAAGTCATGCCCGGTGAACTTTTGTATTGGGAAAGTCATGCCCGGTCAACTTTTGTATTGGGAAAGTCATGCCCGGTGAACTTTTGTATGGGAAAAGTCATGCCCGGTGAACTTTTGTATGGGAAAAGTCATGCCCGGTGAACTTTTGTATTGGGAAAGTCATGCCCGGTGAACTTTTGTATTGGGAAAGTCATGCCCGGTGAACTTTTGTATGGGAAAAGTCATGCCCGGTGAACTTTTGTATTGGGAAAGTCATGCCCGGTGAACTTTTGTATTGGGAAAGTCATGCCCGGTGAACTTTTGTATTGGGAAAGTCATGCCCGGTGATCTTTTGTACTGGGAAAGTCATGCCCGGTGAACTTTTGTATTGGGAAAGTCATGCCCGGTGAACTTTTGCATGGGAAAAGTCATGCCCGGTGAACTTTTGTATGGGAAAAGTCATGCCCGGTCAACTTTTTGTATTGGGAAAGTCATGCCCGGTGAACTTTTGTATTGGGAAAGTCATGCCCGGTGAACTTTAGTACTGGGAAAGTCATGCCCGGTGAACTTTTGTATTGGGAAAGTCATGCCCGGTGAACTTTTGTATTGGGAAAGTCATGCCCGGTGAACTTTTGTATGGAAAAAGTCATGCCCGGTGAACTTTTGTATTGGGAAAGTCATGCCCGGTGAACTTTTGTATGGGAAAAGTCATGCCCGGTGAACTTTTGTATGGGAAAAGTTATGTCCGGTGATCTTTTGTACTGGGAAAGTCATGCCCGGTCAACTTTTGTATGGGAAAAGTCATGCCCGGTGAACTTTTGTATTGGGAAAGTCATGCCCGGTCAACTTTTGTATTAGGAAAGTCATGCCCGGTGATCTTTTGTATTGGGAAAGTCATGCCCGGTGAACTTTTGCATGGGAAAAGTCATGCCCGGTGAACTTTTGTATGGGAAAAGTCATGCCCGGTCAACTTTTGTATTGGGAAAGTCATGCCCGGTGAACTTTTGTATTGGGAAAGTCATGCCCGGTGAACTTTAGTACTGGGAAAGTCATGCCCGGTGAACTTTTGTATTGGGAAAGTCATGCCCGGTCAACTTTTGTATTGGGAAAGTCATGCCCGGTGAACTTTTGTATGGGAAAAGTCATGCCCGGTGAACTTTTGTATGGGAAAAGTCATGCCCGGTGAACTTTTGTATTGGGAAAGTCATGCCCGGTGAACTTTTGTATTGGGAAAGTCATGCCCGGTGAATTTTTGTATTGGGAAAGTCATGCCCGGTGAACTTTTGTATTGGGAAAGTCATGCCCGGTCAACTTTTGTATTGGGAAAGTCATGCCCGGTGAACTTTTGTATGGGAAAAGTCATGCCCGGTGAACTTTTGTATGGGAAAAGTCATGCCCGGTGAACTTTTGTATTGGGAAAGTCATGCCCGGTGAACTTTTGTATTGGGAAAGTCATGCCCGCTGAACTTTTGTATTGGGAAAGTCATGCCCGGTGAACTTTTGTATTGGGAAAGTCATGCCCGGTGAACTTTTGTATGGGAAAAGTCATGCCCGGTGAACTTTTGTATGGGGAAAGTCATGCCCGGTGAACTTTTGTATTGGGAAAGTCATGCACGGTGAACTTTTGTATGGGAAAGTCATGCCCGGTGAACTTTTGTATTGGGAAAGTCATGCCCGGTGATCTTTTGTACTGGGAAAGTCATGCCCGGTGAATTTTTGTATTGGGAAAGTCATGCCCGGTGAACTTTTGCATGGGAAAAGTCATGCCCGGTGAACTTTTGTATTGGGAAAGTCATGCCCGGTGAACTTTTGTACTGGGAAAGTCATGCCCGGTGAACTTTTGTATTGGGAAAGTCATGCCCGGTGAACTTTTGTATGGGAAAAGTCATGCCCGGTGAACTTTTGTATTGGGAAAGTCATGCCCGGTGAACTTTTGTATTGGGAAAGTCATGCCCGGTGAACTTTTGTATTGGGAAAGTCATGCCCGTTGAACTTTTGTATTGGGAAAGTCATGCCCGGTGAACTTTTGTATTGGGAAAGTCATGCCCGTTGAACTTTTGTATTGGGAAAGTCATGTCCGGTGAACTTTTGTATTGGGAAAGTCATGCCCGGTGAACTTTTGTACTGGGAAAGTCATGCCCGGTGAACTT
The DNA here is from genome assembly GCF_047663935.1 of Musca autumnalis. NCBI lineage: Eukaryota > Metazoa > Arthropoda > Insecta > Diptera > Muscidae > Musca > Musca autumnalis. The sequence goes on from NW_027411968.1 coordinate 48,172, forward strand.
TTGTATGGGAAAAGTCATGCCCGGTGAACCTTTGTATTGGGAAAGTCATGCCCGGTGAACTTTTGTATTGGGAAAGTCATGCCCGGTGAACTTTTGTACTGGGAAAGTCATGCCCGGTGAACTTTTGTATGGGAAAAGTCATGCCCGCTGAACTTTTGTACTGGGAAAGTCATGCCCGGTGAACTTTTGTATTGGGAAAGTCATGCCCGGTGAACTTTTGTACTGGAAAAGTCATGCCCGGTGAACTTTTGTATTGGGAAAGTCATGCCGGTGAACTTTTGTATGGGAAAAGTCATGCCCGGTGAACTTTTGTATTGGGAAAGGCATGCCCGGTCAACTTTTGTATTGGGAAAGTCATGCCCGGTGAACTTTTGTATTGGGAAAGTCATGCCCGGTGAACTTTTGTATTGGGAAAGTCATGCACGGTGAACATTTGTACTGGGAAAGTCATGCCCGGTCAACTTTTGTATGGAAAAGTCATGCCCGGTGAACTTTTGTACTGGGAAAGTCATGCCCGGTGAACTTTTGTATTGGGAAAGTCATGCCCCGTGAACTTTTGTATTGGGTAAGTCATGCCCGGTGAACTTTTGTATTGGGAAAGTCATGCCCGGTGAACATTTGTACTGGGAAAGTCATGCCCGGTGAACTTTTGTATGGGAAAAGTCATGCCCGGTGAACTTTTGTATTGGGAAAGTCATGCCCGGTGAACTTTTTTATTGGGAAAGTCATGCCCGGTGAACTTTTGTACTGGGAAAGTCATGCCCGGTGAACTTTTGTATTGGGGAAAGTCATGCCCGGTGAACTTTTGTATGGGAAAAGTCATGCCCGGTGAACTTTTGTATTGGGAAAGTCATGCCCGGTGAACTTTTGTATTGGAAAGTCATGCCGGTGAACTTTTGTATTGGGAAAGTCATGCCCGGTGAACTTTTGTATTGGGAAAGTCATGCCCGGTGAACATTTGTACTGGGAAAGTCCATGCCCGGTCAACTTTTGTATGGGAAAAGTCATGCCCGGTGAACTTTTGTACTGGGAAAGTCATGCCCGGTGAAGTTTTGTATTGGGAAAGTCATGCCCGGTGAACTTTTGCACTGGGAAAGTCATGCCCGGTGAACTTTTGTATTGGGAAAATCATGCCCGGTGATCTTTGGTACTGGGAAAGTCATGCCCGGTCAACTTTTGTATTGGGAAAGTCATGCCCGGTGAACTTTTGTATTGGGAAAGTCACGCCGGTGAACTTTTGTATTGGGAAAGTCATGCCCGGTGAACTTTTGTATTGGGAAAGTCATGCCCGGTCAACTTTGTATTGGGAAAGTCATGCCCGGTGAACTTTTGTATGGGAAAAGTCATGAACGGTGAACTTTTGTATGGGAAAAGTCATGCCCGGTGAACTTTTGTATTGGGAAAGTCATGCCCGGTGAACTTTTGTATTGGGGAAAGTCATGCCCGGTGAACTTTTGTACTGGGAAAGTCATGCCCGGTGAACTTTTGTACTGGGAAAGTCATGCCCGGTGAACTTTTGTATTGGGAAAGTCATGCCCGGTGAACTTTTGTATTGGGAAAGTCATGCCCGGTGAACTTTTGTATTGGGAAAAGTCATGCCCGGTGAACATTTGTACTGGGAAAGTCATGCCCGGTGAACTTTTGTATGGGAAAAGTCATGCCCGGTGAACTTTTGTATTGGGAAAGTCATGCCCGGTGAACTTTTGTATTGGAAAGTCATGCCCGGTGAACTTTTGTACTGGAAAGTCATGCCCGGTGAACTTTTGTATTGGGAAAGTCATGCCCGGTGAAACTTTTGTATGGGAAAAGTCATGCCCGGTGAACTTTTGTATTGGGAAAGTCATGCCCGGTGAACTTTTGTACTGGGAAAGTCATGCCCGGTGAACTTTTGTATTGGGAAAGTCATGCCCGGTGAACTTTTGTATGGGAAAAGTCATGCCCGGTGAACTTTTGTATTGGGAAAGTCATGCCCGGTGAACTTTTGTATTGGGAAAGTCATGCCCGGTGAACTTTTGTATTGGGAAAGTCATGCCCGGTGAACTTTTGTATTGGGAAAGTTATGCCCGGTCAACTTTTGTATTGGGAAAGTCATGCCCGGTGAACTTTTGTATGGGAAAAGTCATGCCCGGTGAACTTTTGTATGGGAAAAGTCATGCCCGGTGAACTTTTGTATTGGGAAAGTCATGCCCGGTGAACTTTTGTATTGGGAAAGTCATGCCCGGTGAACTTTTGTATTGGGAAAGTCATGCCCGGTGAACTTTTGTATTGGGAAAGTCATGCCCGGTGAACTTTTGTATGGGAAAAGTCATGCCCGGTGAACTTTTGTATTGGGAAAGTCATGCCCGGTGAACTTTTGTATTGGGAAAGTCATGCCCGGTGAACTTTTGTATTGGGAAAGTCATGCCCGGTGATCTTTTGTACTGGGAAAGTCATGCCGGTGAACTTTTGTATTGGGAAAGTCATGCCCGGTGAACATTTGTACTGGGAAAGTCATGCCCGGTGAACTTTTGTATGGGAAAAGTCATGCCCGGTGAACTTTTGTATTGGGAAAGTCATGCCCGGTGAACTTTTGTATTGGGAAAGTCATGCCCGGTGAACTTTTGTACTGGGAAAGTCATGCCCGGTGAACTTTTGTATTGGGAAAGTCATGCCCGGTGAACTTTTGTATTGGGAAAGTCATGCCCGGTAAACTTTTGTATTGGGAAAGTCATGCCCGGTGAACTTTTGTATGGGAAAAGTCATGCCCGGTGAACTTTTGTATTGGGAAAGTCATGCCCGGTGAACTTTTGTATGGGAAAAGTCATCCCCCGTGAACTTTTGTATGGGAAAAGTTATGTCCGGTGATCTTTTGTACTGGGAAAGTCATGCCCGGTCAACTTTTGTATGGGAAAAGTCATGCCCGGTGAACTTTTGTATTGGGAAAGTCATGCCCGGTCAACTTTTGTATTAGGAAAGTCATGCCCGGTGATCTTTTGTACTGGGAAAGTCATGCCCGGTGAACTTTTGTATTGGGAAAGTCATGCCCGGTGAACTTTTGTATTGGGAAAGTCATGCCCGGTGAACTTTTGTATGGGAAAAGTCATGCCCGGTGAACTTTTGTATTGGGAAAGTCATGCCCGGTGAACTTTTGTATTGCGAAGGTCATGCCCGGTGAACTTTTGTATTGGGAAAGTCATGCCCGGTGATCTTTTGTACTGGGAAAGTCATGCCCGGTGAACTTTTGTATGGGAAAAGTCATGCCCGGTCAACTTTTGTATTGGGAAAGTCATGCCCGGTGAACTTTTGTACTGGGAAAGTCATGCCCGGTCAACTTTTGTACTGGAAAGTCATGCCCGGTGATCTTTGGTACTGGGAAAGTCAGGCCCGGTAATCTGTTGTACTGGGAAAGTCATGCCCGGTGAACTTTTGTATTGGGAAAGTCATGCCCGGTGAACTTTTGTACTGGGAAAGTCATGCCCGGTGAACTTTTGTATGGGAAAGTCATGCCCGGTGAACTTTTGTACTGGGAAAGTCATGCCCGGTGAACTTTTGTATTGGGAAGGTCATGCCCGGTGAACTTTTGTATTGGGAAAGTCATGCCCGGTGATCTTTTGTACTGGGAAAGTCATGCCCGGTGAACTTTTGTATTGGGAAAGTCATGCCCGGTGAACTTTTGCATGGGAAAATTCATGCCCGGTGAACTTTTGTATGGGAAAAGTCATGCCCGGTGAACTTTTGTATTGGGAAAGTCATGCCCGGTGAACTTTTGTATTGGGAAAGTCATGCCCGGTGAACTTTTGTATTGGGAAAGTCATGCCCGGTGATCTTTTGTACTGGGAAAGTCATGCCCGGTGAACTTTTGTATTGGGAAAGTCATGCCCGGTGAACTTTTGTATTGGGAAAGTCATGCCCGGTCAACTTTTGTATTGGAAAAGTCATGCCCGTCAACTTTTTTATTGGGAAAGTCATGCCCGGTGATCTTTTGTACTGGGAAAGTCATGCCCGGTGAACTTTTGTATTGGGAAAGTCATGCCCGGTCAACTTTTGTATTGGGAAAGTCATGCCCGGTGAACTTTTGTATTGGGAAAGTCATGCCCGGTCAACTTTTGTATTGGGAAAGTCATGCCCGGTGAACTTTTGTATTGGGAAAGTCATGCCCGGTGAACTTTTGTATTGGGAAAGTTATGCCCGGTCAACTTTTGTATTGGGAAAGTCATGCCCGGTGAACTTTTGTATGGGAAAAGTCATGCCCGGTGAACTTTTGTATGGGAAAAGTCATGCCCGGTGAACTTTTGTATTGGGAAAGTCATGCCCGGTGAACTTTTGTATTGGGAAAGTCATGCCCGGTGAACTTTTGTATTGGGAAAGTCATGCCCGGTGAACTTTTGTATTGGGAAAGTCATGCCCGGTGAACTTTTGTATGGGAAAAGTCATGCCCGGTGAACTTTTGTATTGGGAAAGTCATGCCCGGTGAACTTTTGTATTGGGAAAGTCATGCCCGGTGAACTTTTGTATTGGGAAAGTCATGCCCGGTGATCTTTTGTACTGGGAAAGTCATGCCGGTGAACTTTTGTATTGGGAAAGTCATGCCCGGTGAACATTTGTACTGGGAAAGTCATGCCCGGTGAACTTTTGTATGGGAAAAGTCATGCCCGGTGAACTTTTGTATTGGGAAAGTCATGCCCGGTGAACTTTTGTATTGGGAAAGTCATGCCCGGTGAACTTTTGTACTGGGAAAGTCATGCCCGGTGAACTTTTGTATTGGGAAAGTCATGCCCGGTGAACTTTTGTATTGGGAAAGTCATGCCCGGTAAACTTTTGTATTGGGAAAGTCATGCCCGGTGAACTTTTGTATGGGAAAAGTCATGCGCGGTGAACTTTTGTATTGGGAAAGTCATGCCCGGTGAACTTTTGTATGGGAAAAGTCATCCCCCGTGAACTTTTGTATGGGAAAAGTTATGTCCGGTGATCTTTTGTACTGGGAAAGTCATGCCCGGTCAACTTTTGTATGGGAAAAGTCATGCCCGGTGAACTTTTGTATTGGGAAAGTCATGCCCGGTCAACTTTTGTATTAGGAAAGTCATGCCCGGCGATCTTTTGTACTGGGAAAGTCATGCCCGGTGAACTTTTGTATTGGGAAAGTCATGCCCGGTGAACTTTTGTATTGGGAAAGTCATGCCCGGTGAACTTTTGTATGGGAAAAGTCATGCCCGGTGAACTTTTGTATTGGGAAAGTCATGCCCGGTGAACTTTTGTATTGCGAAGGTCATGCCCGGTGAACTTTTGTATTGGGAAAGTCATGCCCGGTGATCTTTTGTACTGGGAAAGTCATGCCCGGTGAACTTTTGTATGGGAAAAGTCATGCCCGGTCAACTTTTGTATTGGGAAAGTCATGCCCGGTGAACTTTTGTACTGGGAAAGTCATGCCCGGTCAACTTTTGTACTGGAAAGTCATGCCCGGTGATCTTTGGTACTGGGAAAGTCAGGCCCGGTAATCTGTTGTACTGGGAAAGTCATGCCCGGTGAACTTTTGTATTGGGAAAGTCATGCCCGGTGAACTTTTGTACTGGGAAAGTCATGCCCGGTGAACTTTTGTATGGGAAAGTCATGCCCGGTGAACTTTTGTACTGGGAAAGTCATGCCCGGTGAACTTTTGTATTGGGAAGGTCATGCCCGGTGAACTTTTGTATTGGGAAAGTCATGCCCGGTGATCTTTTGTACTGGGAAAGTCATGCCCGGTGAACTTTTGTATTGGGAAAGTCATGCCCGGTGAACTTTTGCATGGGAAAATTCATGCCCGGTGAACTTTTGTATGGGAAAAGTCATGCCCGGTGAACTTTTGTATTGGGAAAGTCATGCCCGGTGAACTTTTGTATTGGGAAAGTCATGCCCGGTGAACTTTTGTATTGGGAAAGTCATGCCCGGTGATCTTTTGTACTGGGAAAGTCATGCCCGGTGAACTTTTGTATTGGGAAAGTCATGCCCGGTGAACTTTTGTATTGGGAAAGTCATGCCCGGTCAACTTTTGTATTGGAAAAGTCATGCCCGTCAACTTTTTTATTGGGAAAGTCATGCCCGGTGATCTTTTGTACTGGGAAAGTCATGCCCGGTGAACTTTTGTATTGGGAAAGTCATGCCCGGTCAACTTTTGTATTGGGAAAGTCATGCCCGGTGAACTTTTGTATTGGGAAAGTCATGCCCGGTCAACTTTTGTATTAGGAAAGTCATGCCCGGTGAACTTTTGTATTGGGAAAGTCATGCCCGGTGAACTTTTGTATTGGGAAAGTCATGCCCGGTGAACTTTTGTATTGGGAAAGTCATGCCCGGTGAACTTTTGTATTGGGAAAGTCATGCCCGGTGAACTTTTTTACTGGGAAAGTCATGCCCGGTGAACTTTTGTATTGGGAAAGTCATGCCCGGTGAACTTTTGTATGGGAAAAGTCATGCCCGGTGAACTTTTGTATTGGGAATGTCATGCCCGGTGAACTTTTGAATTGGGAAAGTCATGCCCGGTGAAATTTGTATTAGGAAAGTCATGCCCGGTGAACTTTTGTATTGGGAAAGTCATGCCCGGTGATCTTTTGTACTGGGAAAGTCATGCCCGGTGAACTTTTGTATTGGGAAAGTCATGCCCGGTGAACTTTTGTATTGGGAAAGTCATGCCCGGTGAACTTTTGTATTGGGAAAGTCATGCCCGGTGAACTTTTGTATTGGGAAAGTCATGCCCGGTGAACTTTTGTATTGGGAAAATCATGCCCGGTGAACTTTTTTACTGGGAAAGTCATGCCCGGTGAACTTTTGTATTGGGAAAGTCATGCCCGGTGAACTTTTGTATGGGAAAAGTCATGCCCGGTGAACTTTTGTATTGGGAATGTCATGCCCGTCAACTTTTTTATTGGGAAAGTCATGCCCGGTGAACTTTTGTACTGGGAAAGTCATGCCCGGTGAACTTTTGTATGGGAAAAGTCATGCCCGGTGAGCCTTTGTATTGGGAAAGTCATGCCCGGTGAACTTTTGTATTGGGAAAGTCATGCCCGGTGAACTTTTGTACTGGGAAAATCATGCCCGGTGAACTTTTGTATGGGAAAAGTCATGCCCGCTGAACTTTTGTACTGGGAAAGTCATGCCCGGTGAATTTTTGTATTGGGAAAGTCATGCCCGGTGAACTTTTGTACTGGGAAAGTCATGCCCGGTGAACTTTTGTATTGGGAAAGTCATGCCGGTGAACTTTTGTATGGGAAAAGTCATGCCCGGTGAACTTTTGTATTGGGAAAGGCATGCCCGGTCAACTTTTGTATTGGGAAAGTCATGCCCGGTGAACTTTTGTATTGGGAAAGTCATGCCCGGTGAACTTTTGTATTGGGAAAGTCATGCCCGGTGAACATTTGTACTGGGAAAGTCATGCCCGGTCAACTTTTGTATGGGAAAAGTCATTCCCGGTGAACTTTTGTACTGGGAAAGTCATGCCCGGTGAACTTTTGTATTGGGAAAGTCATGCCCCGTGAACTTTTGTATTGGGAAAGTCATGCCCGGTGAACTTTTGTATTGGGAAAGTCATGCCCGGTGAACATTTGTACTGGGAAAGTCATGCCCGGTGAACTTTTGTATGGGAAAAGTCATGCCCGGTGAACTTTTGTATTGGGAAAGTCATGCCCGGTGAACTTTTGTATTGGGAAAGTCATGCCCGGTGAACTTTTGTACTAGGAAAGTCCTGCCCGGTGAACTTTTGTATTGGGAAAGTCATGCCCGGTGAACTTTTGTATGGGAAAAGTCATGCCCGGTGAACTTTTGTATTGGGAAAGTCATGCCCGGTGAACTTTTGTATTGGGAAAGTCATGCCCGGTGAACTTTTGTATTGGGAAAGTCATGCCCGGTGAACTTTTGTATTGGGAAAGTCATGCCCGGTGAACATTTGTACTGGGAAAGTCATGCCCGGTCAACTTTTGTATGGGAAAAGTCATGCCCGGTGAACTTTTGTACTGGGAAAGTCATGCCCGGTGAAGTTTTGTATTGGGAAAGTCATGCCCGGTGAACTTTTGTACTGGGAAAGTCATGCCCGGTGAACTTTTGTATTGGGAAAATCATGCCCGGTGATCTTTGGTACTGGGAAAGTCATGCCCGGTCAACTTTTGTATTGGGAAAGTCATGCCCGGTGAACTTTTGTATTGGGAAAGTCATGCCCGGTGAACTTTTGTATTGGGAAAGTCATGCCCGGTGAACTTTTGTATTGGGAAAGTCATGCCCGGTCAACTTTTGTATTGGGAAAGTCATGCCCGGTGAACTTTTGTATGGGAAAAGTCATGAACGGTGAACTTTTGTATGGGAAAAGTCATGCCCGGTGAACTTTTGTATTGGGAAAGTCATGCCCGGTGAACTTTTGTATTGGGAAAGTCATGCCCGGTGAACTTTTGTACTGGGAAAGTCATGCCCGGTGAACTTTTGTACTGGGAAAGTCATGCCCGGTGAACTTTTTTATTGGGAAAGTCATGCCCGGTGAACTTTTGTATTGGGAAAGTCATGCCCGGTGAACTTTTGTATTGGGAAAGTCATGCCCGGTGAACATTTGTACTGGGAAAGTCATGCCCGGTGAACTTTTGTATGGGAAAAGTCATGCCCGGTGAACTTTTGTATTGGGAAAGTCATGCCCGGTGAACTTTTGTATTGGGAAAGTCATGCCCGGTGAACTTTTGTACTGGGAAAGTCATGCCCGGTGAACTTTTGTATTGGGAAAGTCATGCCCGGTGAACTTTTGTATGGGAAAAGTCATGCCCGGTGAACTTTTGTATTGGGAAAGTCATGCCCGGTGAACTTTTGTACTGGGAAAGTCATGCCCGGTGAACTTTTGTATTGGGAAAGTCATGCCCGGTGAACTTTTGTATGGGAAAAGTCATGCCCGGTGAACTTTTGTATTGGGAAAGTCATGCCCGGTGAACTTTTGTATTGGGAAAGTCATGCCCGGTGAACTTTTGTATTGGGAAAGTCATGCCCGGTGAACTTTTGTATTGGGAAAGTCATGCCCGGTCAACTTTTGTATTGGGAAAGTCATGCCCGGTGAACTTTTGTATGGGAAAAGTCATGCCCGGTGAACTTTTGTATGGGAAAAGTCATGCCCGGTGAACTTTTGTATTGGGAAAGTCATGCCCGGTGAACTTTTGTATTGGGAAAGTCATGCCCGGTGAACTTTTGTATTGGGAAAGTCATGCCCGGTGAACTTTTGTATTGGGAAAGTCATGCCCGGTGAACTTTTGTATGGGAAAAGTCATGCCCGGTGAACTTTTGTATTGGGAAAGTCATGCCCGGTGAACTTTTGTATTGGGAAAGTCATGCCCGGTGAACTTTTGTATTGGGAAAGTCATGCCCGGCGATCTTTTGTACTGGGAAAGTCATGCCCGGTGAACTTTTGTATTGGGAAAGTCGTGCCCGGTGAACATTTGTACTGGGAAAGTCATGCCCGGTGAACTTTTGTATGGGAAAAGTCATGCCCGGTGAACTTTTGTATTGGGAAAGTCATGCCCGGTGAACTTTTGTATTGGGAAAGTCATGCCCGGTGAACTTTTGTACTGGGAAAGTCATGCCCGGTGAACTTTTGTATGGGAAAAGTCATGCCCGGTGAACTTTTGTACTGGGAAAGTCATGCCCGGTGAACTTTTGTATTGGGAAAGTCATGCCCGGTGAACTTTTGTACTGGGAAAGTCATGCCCGGTGAACTTTTGTATTGGGAAAGTCATGCCCGGTGAACTTTTGTATGGGAAAAGTCATGCCCGGTGAACTTTTGTATTGGGAAAGTCATGCCCGGTGAACTTTTGTATTGGGAAAGTCATGCCCGGTGAACTTTTGTATTGGGAAAGTCATGCCCGGTGAACTTTTGTATTGGGAAAGTCATGCCCGGTCAACTTTTGTATTGGGAAAGTCATGCCCGGTGAACTTTTGTATGGGAAAAGTCATGCCCGGTGAACTTTTGTATGGGAAAAGTCATGCCCGGTGAACTTTTGTATTGGGAAAGTCATGCCCGGTGAACTTTTGTATTGGGAGAGTCATGCCCGGTGAACTTTTGTATTGGGAAAGTCATGCCCGGTGAACTTTTGTATTGGGAAAGTCATGCCCGGTGAACTTTTGTATGGGAAAAGTCATGCCCGGTGAACTTTTGTATGGGAAAAGTCATGCCCGGTCAACTTTTGTATTGGGAAAGTCATGCCCGGTGAACTTTTGTATTGGGAAAGTCATGCCCGGTGAACTTTAGTACTGGGAAAGTCATGCCCGGTGAACTTTTGTATTGGGAAAGTCATGCCCGGTGAACTTTTGTATTGGGAAAGTCATGCCCGGTGAACTTTTGTATGGGAAAAGTCATGCCCGGTGAACTTTTGTATTGGGAAAGTCATGCCCGGTGAACTTTTGTATGGGAAAAGTCATCCCCCGTGAACTTTTGTATGGGAAAAGTTATGTCCGGTGATCTTTTGTACTGGGAAAGTCATGCCCGGTCAACTTTTGTATGGGAAAAGTCATGCCCGGTGAACTTTTGTATTGGGAAAGTCATGCCCGGTCAACTTTTGTATTAGGAAAGTCATGCCCGGTGATCTTTTGTACTGGGAAAGTCATGCCCGGTGAACTTTTGTATTGGGAAAGTCATGCCCGGTGAACTTTTGTATTGGGAAAGTCATGCCCGGTGAACTTTTGTATGGGAAAAGTCATGCCCGGTGAACTTTTGTATTGGGAAAGTCATGCCCGGTGAACTTTTGTATTGCGAAGGTCATGCCCGGTGAACTTTTGTATTGGGAAAGTCATGCCCGGTGATCTTTTGTACTGGGAAAGTCATGCCCGGTGAACTTTTGTATGGGAAAAGTCATGCCCGGTCAACTTTTGTATTGGGAAAGTCATGCCCGGTGAACTTTTGTATGGGAAAAGTCATCCCCCGTGAACTTTTGTATGGGAAAAGTTATGCCCGGTGAACTTTTGTACTGGGAAAGTCATGCCCGGTGAACTTTTGTATTGGGAAAGTCATGCCCGGTGAACTTTTGTACTGGGAAAGTCATGCCCGGTGAACTTTTGTATGGGAAAGTCATGCCCGGTGAACTTTTGTACTGGGAAAGTCATGCCCGGTGAACTTTTGTATTGGGAAAGTCATGCCCGGTGAACTTTTGTATTGGGAAAGTCATGCCCGGTGATCTTTTGTACTGGGAAAGTCATGCCCGGTGAACTTTTGTATTGGGAAAGTCATGCCCGGTGAACTTTTGCATGGGAAAATTCATGCCCGGTGAACTTTTGTATGGGAAAAGTCATGCCCGGTGAACTTTTGTATTGGGAAAGTCATGCCCGGTGAACTTTTGTATTGGGAAAGTCATGCCCGGTGAACTTTTGTATTGGGAAAGTCATGCCCGGTGATCTTTTGTACTGGGAAAGTCATGCCCGGTGAACTTTTGTATTGGGAAAGTCATGCCCGGTGAACTTTTGTATTGGGAAAGTCATGCCCGGTCAACTTTTGTATTGGAAAAGTCATGCCCGTCAACTTTTTTATTGGGAAAGTCATGCCCGGTGATCTTTTGTACTGGGAAAGTCATGCCCGGTGAACTTTTGTATTGGGAAAGTCATGCCCGGTCAACTTTTGTATTGGGAAAGTCATGCCCGGTGAACTTTTGTATTGGGAAAGTCATGCCCGGTCGACTTTTGTATTAGGAAAGTCATGCCCGGTGAACTTTTGTATTGGGAAAGTCATGCCCGGTGAACTTTTGTATTGGGAAAGTCATGCCCGGTGAACTTTTGTATTGGGAAAGTCATGCCCGGTGAACTTTTGTATTGGGAAAGTCATGCCCGGTGAACTTTTTTACTGGGAAAGTCATGCCCGGTGAACTTTTGTATTGGGAAAGTCATGCCCGGTGAACTTTTGTATGGGAAAAGTCATGCCCGGTGAACTTTTGTATTGGGAATGTCATGCCCGGTGAACTTTTGTATTGGGAAAGTCATGCCCGATGAACATTTGTACTGGGAAAGTCATGCCCGGTCAACTTTTGTATGGGAAAAGTCATGCCCGGTGAACTTTTGTATTGGGAAAGTCATGCCCGGTCAACTTTTGTATTGGGAAAGTCATGCCCGGTGATCTTTTGTACTGGGAAAGTCATGCCCGGTGAACTTTTGTATGGGAAAAGTCATGCCCGGTGAACTTTTGTATTGGGAAAGTCATGCCCGGTGAACTTTTGTATTGGGAAAGTCATTCCGGGTGAACTTTTGTATTGGGAAAGTCATGCCCGGTGAACTTTTGTACTGGGAAAGTCATGCCCGGTGAACTTTTGTATGGGAAAAGTCATGCCCGGTGAATTTTGTATTGGGAAAGTCATTCCGGGTGAACTTTTGTATTGGGAAAGTCATGCCCGGTGAACTTTTGTATTGGGAAAGTCATGCCCGGTGAATTTTGTATTGGGAAAGTCATGCCCGGTGAACTTTTGTATGGGAAAAGTCATGCCCGGTGAACTTTTGTACTGGGAAAGTCATGCCCGGTGAACTTTTGTATTGGGAAAGTCATGCCCGGTGAACTTTTGTATGGGAAAAGTCATGCCCGGTGAACTTTTGTATTGGGAAAGTCATGCCCGGTGAACTTTTGTATTGGGAAAGTCATGCCCGGTGAACTTTTGTATTGGGAAAGTCATGCCCGGTGAACTTTTGTACTGGGAAAGTCATGCCCGGTGAACTTTTGTACTGGGAAAGTCATGCCCGGTCAACTTTTGTACTGGGAAAGTCATGCCCGGTGAACTTTTGTACTGGGAAAGTCATGCCCGGTGAACTTTTGTATTGGGAAAGTCATGCCCGGTGAACTTTTGTATGGGAAAAGTCATGCCCGGTGAACTTTTGTATTGGGAAAGTCATGCCCGGTGAACTTTTGTATTGGGAAAGTCATGCCCGGTGAACTTTTGTATTGGGAAAGTCATGCCCGGTGAACTTTTGTATTGGGAAAGTCATGCCCGATGAACATTTGTACTGGGAAAGTCATGCCCGGTCAACTTTTGTATGGGAAAAGTCATGCCCGGTGAACTTTTGTATTGGGAAAGTCATGCCCGGTCAACTTTTGTATTGGGAAAGTCATGCCCGGTGATCTTTTGTACTGGGAAAGTCATGCCCGGTCAACTTTTGTATTGGGAAAGTCATGCCCGGTCAACTTTTGTATTGGGAAAGTCATGCCCGGTGAACTTTTGTACTGGGAAAGTCATGCCCGGTGAACTTTTGTATTGGGAAAGTCATGCCCGGTGAACTTTTGTATTGGGAAAGTCATGCCCGGTCAACTTTTGTATTGGGAAAGTCATGCCCGGTGATCTTTTGTACTGGGAAAGTCATGCCCGGTGAACTTTTGTATTGGGAAAGTCATGCCCGGTGAACTTTTGTATTGGGAAAGTCATGCCCGGTCAACTTTTGTATTAGGAAAGTCATGCCCGGTGATCTTTTGTACTGGAAAAGTCATGCCCGGTGAACTTTTGTATTGGGAAAGTCATGCCCGGTGAACTTTTGTACTGGGAAAGTCATGCCCGGTGAACTTTTGTATTGGGAAAGTCATGCCCGGTGAACTTTTGTATTGGGAAAGTCATGCCCGGTGAACTTTTGTATGGGAAAAGTCATGCCCGGTGAACTTTTGTATTGGGAAAGTCATGCCCGGTGAACTTTGTATGGGAAAAGTCATGCCCGGTGAACTTTTGTATGGGAAAAGTCATGCCCGGTGATCTTTTGTACTGGGAAAGTCATGCCCGGTCAACTTTTGTATGGGAAAAGTCATGCCCGGTGATCTTTTGTATTGGGGAAAGTCATGCCCGGTCAACTTTTGTATTAGGAAAGTCATGCCCGGTGAACTTTTGTATTGGGAAAGTCATGCCCGGTGAACTTTTGTATTGGGAAAGTCATGCCCGGTGAACTTTTGTATTGGGAAAGTCATGCCCGGTGAACTTTTGTATGGGAAAAGTCATGCCCGGTGAACTTTTGTATTGGGAAAGTCATGCCCGGTGAACTTTTGTATTGGGAAAGTCATGCCCGGTGAACTTTTGTATTGGGAAAGTCATGCCCGGTGATCTTTTGTACTGGGAAAATCATGCCCGGTGAACTTTTGTATTGGGAAAGTCATGCCCGGTGAACTTTTGCATGGGAAAAGTCATGCCCGGTGAACTTTTGTATGGGAAAAGTCATGCCCGGTCAACTTTTGTATTGGGAAAGTCATGCCCGGTGAACTTTTGTACTGGGAAAGTCATGCCCGGTCAACTTTTGTACTGGGAAAGTCATGCCCGGTGAACTTTTGTATTGGGAAAGTCATGCCCGGTGAACTTTTGTACTGGGAAAGTCATGCCCGGTCAACTTTTGTATGGGAAAAGTCATGCCCGGTGATCTTTTGTACTGGGAAAGTCATGCCCGGTGAACTCTTGTATGGGAAAAGTCATGCCCGGTGAACTTTTGTATTGGGAAAGTCATGCCCGGTGAACTTTTGTATTGGGAAAGTCATGCCCGGTGAACTTTTGTACTGGGAAAGTCATGCCCGGTGAACTTTTGTATTGGGAAAGTCATGCCCGGTCAACTTTTGTATTGGGAAAGTCATGCCCGGTGAACTTTTGTATTGGGAAAGTCATGCCCGGTGAACATTTGTATTGGGAAAGTCATGCCCGGTGAACTTTTGTATTGGGAAAGTCATGCCCGGTGAACTTTTGTATTGGGAAAGTCATGCCCGGTGAACTTTTGTATTGGGAAAGTCATGCCCGGTGAACTTTTGTATTGGGAAAGTCATGCAGGTGAACTTTTGTATGGGAAAAGTCATGCCCTTGTATGGGAAAAGTCATGCCAGGTGAACTTTTGTATGGGAAAGTCATGCCCGGTCAACTTTTGTATTGGGAAAGTCATGCCCGGTGATCTTTTGTACTGGGAAAGTCATGCCCGGTGAACTTTTGTATGTGAAAAGTCATGCCCGGTGATCTTTTGTACTGGGAAAGTCATGCCCGGTCAACTTTTGTATGGGAAAAATCATGCCCGGTGAACTTTTGTATTGGGAAAGTCATGCCCGGTCAACTTTTGTATTTGGAAAGTCATGCCCGGTGATCTTTTGTACTGGGAAAGTCATGCCCGCTGAACTTTTGTATTGGGAAAGTCATGCCCGCTGAACTTTTGTATTGGGAAAGTCATGCCCGGTGAACTTTTGTATTGGGAAAGTCATGCCCGGTGAACTTTTGTACTGGGAAAGTCATGCCCGGTGAACTTTTGTACTGGGAAAGACATGCCCGGTCAACTTTTGTACTGGGAAAGTCATGCCCGGTGAACTTTTGTACTGGGAAAGTCATGCCCGGTCAACTTTTGTATGGGAAAAGTCATGCCCGGTGAACTTTTGTATTGGGAAAGTCATGCCCGGTGAACTTTTGTATTGGGAAAGTCATGCCCGGTGATCTTTTGTACTGGGAAAGTCATGCCCGGTGAACTTTTGTATATGGAAAGTCATGCCCGGTGAACTTTTGTATTGGGAAAGTCATGCCCGGTCAACTTTTGTATTGGGAAAGTCATGCCCGGTGAACTTTAGTATTGGGGAAGTCATGCCCGGTGAACTTTTGTATTGGGAAAGTCATGCCCGGTGAACTTTTGTATTGGGAAAGTCATGCCCGGTGAACTTTTGTACTGGGAAAGTCATGCCCGGTGAACTTTTGTATTGGGAAAGTCATACCCGGTGAACTTTTGTATTGGGAAAGTCATGCCCGGTGAACTTTTGTACTGGGAAAGTCATGCCCGGTGATCTTTTGTACTGGGAAAGTCATGCCCGGTGAACTTTTGTACTGGGAAAGTCATGCCCGGTGAACTTTTGTATGGGAAAAGTCATGCCCGGTGAACTTTTGTATTGGGAAAGTCATGCCCGGTCAACTTTTGTATTGGGAAAGTCATGCCCGGTGATCTTTTGTACTGGGAAAGTCATGCCCGGTGAACTTTTGTATTAGGAAAGTCATGCCCGGTGAACTTTTGTACTGGGAAAGTCATGCCCGGTGAACTTTTGTATTGGGAAAGTCATGCCCGGTGAACTTTTGTATTGGGAAAGTCATGCCCGGTGAACTTTTGTATTGGGAAAGTCATGCCCGGTGAACTTTTGTATTGGGAAAGTCATGCCCGGTCAACTTTTGTATTAGGAAAGTCATGCCCGGTGAACTTTTGTACTGGGAAAGTCATGCCCGGTGAACTTTTGTATTGGGAAAGTCATGCCCGGTGAACTTTTGTATTGGGAAAGTCATGCCCGGTGAACTTTTGTATGGGAAAAGTCATGCCCGGTGATCTTTTGTATTGGGAAAGTCATGCCCGGTGAACTTTTGTATTGGGAAAGTCATTCCCGGTGAACTTTCGTATTGGGAAAGTCATGCCCGGTGAACTTTTATATTGGGAAAGTCATGCCCGGTGAACTTTTGTATTGGGAAAGTCATGCCCGGTGAACTTTTGTATTGGGAAAGTCATGCCCGGTCAACTTTTGTATTAGAAAAGTCATGCCCGGTGAACTTTTGTACTGGGAAAGTCATGCCCGGTGAAATTTGTATTGGGAAAGTCATGCCCGATGAACTTTTGTATTGGGAAAGTCATGCCCGGTGAACTTTTGTATGGGAAAAGTCATGCCCGGTGATCTTTTGTATTGGGAAAGTCATGCCCGGTGAACTTTTGTATTGGGAAAGTCATGCCCGGTGAACTTTTGTATTGGGAAAGTCATGCCCGGTGAACTTTTGTATTGGGAAAGTCATGCCCGGTCAACTTTTGTATTGGAAAAGTCATGCCCGTCAACTTTTGTATTGTGAAAGTCATGCCCGGTGATCTTTTGTACTGGGAAAGTCATGCCCGGTGATCTTTTGTACTGGGAAAGTCATGCCCGGTCAACTTTTGTATGGGAAAAGTCATGCCCGGTGAACTTTTGTATTGGGAAAGTCATGCCCGGTGAACTTTTGTACTGGGAAAGCCATGCCCGCTGAACTTTTGTACTGGGAAAGTCATGCCCGGTCAACTTTTGTACTGGGAAAGTCATGCCCGGTGAACTTTTGTATTGGGAAAGTCATGCCCGGTGAACTTTTGTATTGGGAAAAGTCATGCCCGGTCAACTTTTGTATTGGGAAAGTCATGCCCGGTCAACTTTTGTACTGGGAAAGTCATGCCCGGTGAACTTTTGTATGGGAAAAGTCATGCCCGGTGAACTTTTGTATGGGAAAAGTCATGCCCGGTGAACTTTTGTATTGGGAAAGTCATGCCCGGTCAACTTTTGTATTGGGAAAGTCATGCCCGGTGAACTTTTGTACTGGGAAAGTCATGCCCGGTGAACTTTTGTACTGGGAAAGTCATGCCCGGTGAACTTTTGTATTGGGAAAGTCATGCCCGGTGAACTTTTGTATTGGAAAGTCATGCCCGGTGAACTTTTGTATTGGGAAAGTCATGCCCGGTGAACTTTTGTATTGGGAAAGTCATGCCCGGTCAACTTTTGTATTGGGAAAGTCATGCCCGGTGAACTTTTGTATTGGGAAAGTCATGCCCGGTGAACTTTTGTATTGGGAAAGTCATGCCGGTGAACTTTTGTATTGGGAAAGTCATGCCCGGTGAACTTTTGTATTGGGAAAGTCATGCCCGGTGAACTTTTGTATTGGGAAAGTCATGCCCGGTGAACTTTTGTACTGGGAAAGTCATGCCCGGTGAACTTTTGTATTGGGAAAGTAATGCCCGGTGAACTTTTGTACTGGGAAAGTCATGCCCGGTGAACTTTTGTATTGGGAAAGTCATGCCGGTGAACTTTTGTATTGGGAAAGTCATGCCCGGTGATCTTTTGTACTGGGAAAGTCATGCCCGGTCACTTTGTATTGGGAAAGTCATGCCCGGTGATCTTTTGTATTAGGAAAGTCATGCCCGGTCACTTTTGTATTGGGAAAGTCATGCCCGGTGATCTTTTGTATTAGGAAAGTCATGCCCGGTGATCTTTTGTACTGGGAAAGTTGTGCCCGGTCAACTTTTGTATTGGGAAAGTCATGCCCGGTGATCTTTTGTATTAGGAAAGTCATGCCCGGTGATCTTTTGTACTGGGAAAGTCATGCCCGGTGAACTTTTGTATTGGGAAAGTCATGCCCGGTGAACTTTTGTATTGGGAAAGTCATGCCCGGTGAACTTTTGTATTGGGAAAGTCATGCCCCGGTGAACTTTTGTATTGGGAAAGTCATGCCCGGTGAACTTTTGTATTGGGAAAGTCATGCCCGGTGAACTTTTGTAATGGGAAAGTCATGCCCGGTGATCTTTTGTACTGGGAAAGTCATGCCCGGTGAACTTTTGTACTGGGAAAGTCATGCCCGGTGAACTTTTGTATGGGAAAAGTCATGCCCGTGAACTTTTGTATTGGGAAAGTCATGCCCGGTGAACTTTTGTATGGGAAAGTCATGCCCCGGTGAACTTTTGTATTGGGAAAGTCATGCCCGGTGAACTTTTGTATGGGAAAGTCCATGCCCGGTGAACTTTTGTATTGGAAAGTCATGCCCGGTGATCTTTTGTACTGGGAAAGTCATGCCCGGTGAACTTTTGTATTGGGAAAGTCATGCCCGGTAAACTTTTGTACTGGGAAAGTCATGCCCGGTGAACTTTTGTATTGGGAAAGTCATGCCCGGTGAACTTTTGTATTGGGAAAGTCATGCCCGGTGAACTTTTGTATTGGGAAAGTCATGCCCGGTGAACTTTTGTATTGGGAAAGTCATGCCCGGTGAACTTTGTATTGGGAAAGTCATGCCCGGTGAACTTTTGTATTGGGAAAGTCATGCCCGGTGAACTTTTGTATTGGGAAAGTCATGCCCGGTGAACTTTTGTATTGGGAAAGTCATGCCCGGTGAACTTTTGTATTGGGAAAGTCATGCCCGGTGAACTTTTGTATTGGGAAAGTCATGCCGGTGAACCTTTTGTATTGGGAAAGTCATGCCCGGTGAACTTTTGTATTGGGAAAGTCATGCCCGGTGAACTTTTGTATTGGGAAAGTCATGCCCGGTGAACTTTTGTATTGGGAAAGTCATGCCCGGTGATCTTTTGTACTGGGAAAGTCATGCCCGGTCAACTTTTGTATTGGGAAAGTCATGCCCGGTGATCTTTTGTACTGGGAAAGTCATGCCCGGTGAACTTTGTATTGGGAAAGTCATGCCCGGTGAACTTTTGTATTGGGAAAGTCATGCCCGGTGAACTTTTGTATTGGGAAAGTCATGCCCGGTGAACTTTTGTATTGGGAAAGTCATGCCCGGTGAACTTTTGTATTGGGAAAGTCATGCCCGGTGCACTTTTGTATTGGGAAAGTCATGCCCGGTGAACTTTTGTATGGGAAAAGTCATGCCCGGTGAACTTTTGTATTGGGAAAGTCATGCCCGGTGAACTTTTGTATTGGGAAAGTCATGCCCGGTGAACTTTTGTATTGGAAAAGTCATGCCCGGTGAACTTTTGTACTGGGAAAGTCATGCCCGGTGAACTTTTGTATTGGGAAAGTCATGCCCGGTGAACTTTTGTATTGGGAAAGTCATGCGCGGTGAACTTTTGTATTGGGAAAGTCATGCCCGGTGAACTTTTGTATGGGAAAAGTCATGCCCGGTCAACTTTTGTATTGGGAAAGTCATGCCCGGTCAACTTTTGTACTGGGAAAGTCATGCCCGGTGAACTTTTGTATTGGGAAAGTCATGCCCGGTGAACTTTTGTATTGGGATAGTCATGCCCGGTGAACTTTTGTATTGGGAAAGTCATGCCCGGTGAACTTTTGTATTGGGAAAGTCATGCCCGGTGAACTTTTGCATGGAAAAGTCATGCCCGGTGAACTTTTGTATGGGAAAAGTCATGCCCGGTGAACTTTTGTATTGGGAAAGTCATGCCCGGTGAACTTTTGTATTGGGAAAGTCATGCCCGGTCAACTTTTGTATTAGGAAAGTCATGCCCGGTGATCTTTTGTACTGGGAAAGTCATGCCCGGTGAACTTTTGTATTGGGAAAGTCATGCCCGGTGAACTTTTGTATTGGGAAAGTCATGCCCGGTGAACTTTTGTATGGGAAAGTTATGCCCGGTGAACTTTTGTATTGGGAAAGTCATGCCCGGTGAACTTTTTGTATTGGGAAAGTCATGCCCGGTGAACTTTTGTATGGGAAAAGTCATGCCCGGTGAACTTTTGTATTGGGAAAGTCATGCCCGGTGAACATTTGTACTGGGAAAGTCATGCCCGGTCAACTTTTGTATTGGGAAAGTCATGCCCGGTGATCTTTTGTACTGGGAAAGTCATGCCCGGTGAACTTTTGTACTGGGAAAGTCATGCCCGGTGAACTTTTGTACTGGAAAGTCATGCCCGGTCAACTTTTGTATTGGGAAAGTCATGCCCGGTCAACTTTTGTATTGGGAAAGTCATGCCCGGTCAACTTTTGTACTGGGAAAGTCATGCCCGGTCAACTTTTGTATAAGGAAAGACATGCCCGGTGAACTTTTGTACTGGGAAAGTCATGCCCGTTGAACTTTTGTATTGGAAAGTCATGCCCGGTGAACTTTTGTATGGGAAAAGTCATGCCCGGTGAACTTTTGTATGGAAAGTCATGCCCGGTGAACTTTTGTATGGGAAAGTCATGCCCGGTGAACTTTTGTATTGGGAAAGTCATGCCCGGTGAACTTTTGTATTGGGAAAGTCATGCCCGGTGAACTTTTGTATTGGGAAAGTCATGCCCGGTGAACTTTTGTACTGGGAAAGTCATGCCCGGTCAACTTTTGTATTGGGAAAGTCATGCCCGGTGATCTTTTGTACTGGGAAAGTCATGCCCGGTCAACTTTTGTATTGGGAAAGTCATGCCCGGTGAACTTTTGTATTGGGAAAGTCATGCCCGGTGAACTTTTGTATTGGGAAAAGTCATGCCCGGTGAACTTTTGTATTGGGAAAGTCATGCCCGGTGAACTTTTGTGTTGGGAAAGCCATGCCCGGTCAACTTTTGTATGGGAAAATCATGCCCGGTGAACTTTTGTATTGGGAAAGTCATGCCCGGTGAACTTTTGTATTGGGAAAGTCATGCCCGGTGAACTTTTGTATTGGGAAAGTCATGTCCGGTGAACTTTTGTATTGGGAAAGTCATGCCCGGTCAACTTTTGTATTGGGAAAGTCATGCCCGGTGAACTTTTGTATTGGGAAAGTCATGCCCGGTCAACTTTTGTATGGGAAAAGTCATGCCCGGTGAACTTTTGTATTGGGAAAGTCATGCCCGGTCAACTTTTGTATTAGGAAAGTCATGCCCGGTGAACTTTTGTATGGGAAAAGTCATCTCCGGTGATCTTTTGTACTGGGAAAGTCATGCCCGGTGAACTTTTGTATTGGGAAAGTCATGCCCGGTGAACTTTTGCATGGAAAAAGTCATGCCCGGTGAACTTTTGTATGGGAAAAGTCATGCCCGGTGAACTTTTGTATTGGGAAAGTCATGCCCGGTGAACTTTTGTATTGGGAAAGTCATGCCCGGTGAACTTTTGTATGGGAAAAGTCATGCCCGGTGAACTTTTGTATGGGAAAAGTCATGCCCGGTGATCTTTTGTACTGGGAAAGTCATGCCCGGTCAACTTTTGTATGGGAAAAGTTATGCCCGGTGAACTTTTGTATTGGGAAAGTCATGCCCGGTCAACTTTTGTATTAGGAAAGTCATGCCCGGTGATCTTTTGTACTGGGAAAGTCATGCCCGGTGAACTTTTGTATTGGGGAAGTCATGCCCGGTGAACTTTTGTATTGGGAAAGTCATGCCCTGTGAACTTTTGTATGGGAAAAGTCATGCCCGGTGAACGTTTGTACTGGGAAAGTTATGCCCGGTGAACTTTTGTATGGGAAAAGTCATGCCCGGTGAACTTTTGTATTGGGAAAGTCATGCCCGGTGAACTTTTGTATTGGGAAAGTCATGCGCGGTGAACTTTTGTATTGGGAAAGTCATGCCCGGTGAACTTTTGTATGGGAAAAGTCATGCCCGGTCAACTTTTGTATTGGGAAAGTCATGCCCGGTCAACTTTTGTACTGGGAAAGTCATGCCCGGTGAACTTTTGTATTGGGAAAGTCATGCCCGGTGAACTTTTGTATTGGGAAAGTCATGCCCGGTGAACTTTTGTATTGGGAAAGTCATGCCCGGTGAACTTTTGTATTGGGAAAGTCATGCCCGGTGAACTTTTGCATGGGAAAAGTCATGCCCGGTGAACTTTTGTATGGGAAAAGTCATGCCCGGTGAACTTTTGTATTGGGAAAGTCATGCCCGGTGAACTTTTGTATTGGGAAAGTCATGCCCGGTCAACTTTTGTATTAGGAAAGTCATGCCCGGTGATCTTTTGTACTGGGAAAGTCATGCCCGGTGAACTTTTGTATTGGGAAAGTCATGCCCGGTGAACTTTTGTATTGGGAAAGTCATGCCCGGTGAACTTTTGTATGGGAAAGTTATGCCCGGTGAACTTTTGTATTGGGAAAGTCATGCCCGGTGAACTTTTGTATTGGGAAAGTCATGCCCGGTGAACTTTTGTATGGGAAAAGTCATGCCCGGTGAACTTTTGTATTGGGAAAGTCATGCCCGGTGAACATTTGTACTGGGAAAGTCATGCCCGGTCAACTTTTGTATTGGGAAAGTCATGCCCGGTGATCTTTTATACTGGGAAAGTCATGCCCGGTGAACTTTTGTACTGGGAAAGTCATGCCCGGTGAACTTTTGTACTGGGAAAGTCATGCCCGGTCAACTTTTGTATTGGGAAAGTCATGCCCGGTCAACTTTTGTATTGGGAAAGTCATGCCCGGTCAACTTTTGTACTGGGAAAGTCATGCCCGGTCAACTTTTGTATAAGGAAAGACATGCCCGGTGAACTTTTGTACTGGGAAAGTCATGCCCGGTCAACTTTTGTATTGGAAAGTCATGCCCGGTGATCTTTTGTACTGGGAAAGTCATGCCCGGTGAACTTTTGTATTGGAAAAGTCATGCCCGGTGAACTTTTGTATGGGAAAAGTCATGCCCGGTGAACTTTTGTATTGGGAAAGTCATGCCCGGTGAACTTTTGTATGGGAAAGTCATGCCCGGTGAACTTTTGTATTGGGAAAGTCATGCCCGGTGAACTTTTGTATTGGGAAAGTCATGCCCGGTGAACTTTTGTATTGGGAAAGTCATGCCCGGTGAACTTTTGTACTGGGAAAGTCATGCCTGGTCAACTTTTGTATTGGGAAAGTCATGCCCGGTGATCTTTTGTACTGGGAAAGTCATGCCCGGTCAACTTTTGTATTGGGAAAGTCATGCCCGGTGAACTTTTGTATTGGGAAAGTCATGCCCGGTGAACTTTTGTATTGGGAAAGTCATGCCCGGTGAACTTTTGTGTTGGGAAAGCCATGCCCGGTCAACTTTTGTATGGGAAAATCATGCCCGGTGAACTTTTGTATTGGGAAAGTCATGCCCGGTGAACTTTTGTATTGGGAAAGTCATGCCCGGTGAACTTTTGTATTGGGAAAGTCATGCCCGGTGAACTTTTGTATTGGGAAAGTCATGCCCGGTCAACTTTTGTATTGGGAAAGTCATGCCCGGTGAACTTTTGTATTGGGAAAGTCATGCCCGGTCAACTTTTGTATGGGAAAAGTCATGCCCGGTGAACTTTTGTATTGGGAAAGTCATGCCCGGTCAACTTTTGTATTAGGAAAGTCATGCCCGGTGAACTTTTGTATGGGAAAAGTCATCTCCGGTGATCTTTTGTACTGGGAAAGTCATGCCCGGTGAACTTTTGTATTGGGAAAGTCATGCCCGGTGAACTTTTGCATGGAAAAAGTCATGCCCGGTGAACTTTTGTATGGGAAAAGTCATGCCCGGTGAACTTTTGTATTGGGAAAGTCATGCCCGGTGAACTTTTGTATTGGGAAAGTCATGCCCGGTGAACTTTTGTATGGGAAAAGTCATGCCCGGTGAACTTTTGTATGGGAAAAGTCATGCCCGGTGATCTTTTGTACTGGGAAAGTCATGCCCGGTCAACTTTTGTATGGGAAAAGTCATGCCCGGTGAACTTTTGTATTGGGAAAGTCATGCCCGGTCAACTTTTGTATTAGGAAAGTCATGCCCGGTGATCTTTTGTACTGGGAAAGTCATGCCCGGTGAACTTTTGTATTGGGGAAGTCATGCCCGGTGAACTTTTGAATTGGGAAAGTCATGCCCTGTGAACTTTTGTATGGGAAAAGTCATGCCCGGTGAACGTTTGTACTGGGAAAGTTATGCCCGGTGAACTTTTGTATGGGAAAAGTCATGCCCGGTGATCTTTTGTATTGGGAAAGTCATGCCCGGTGAACTTTTGTATGGGAAAAGTCATGTCCGGTGAACTTTTGTATGGGAAAAGTCATGCCCGGTGAACTTTTGTATTGGGAAAGTCATGCCCGGTGATCTTTTGTACTGGGAAAGTCATGCCCGGTGAACTTTTGTATTGGGAAAGTCATGCCCGGTGAACTTTTGTATGGGAAAAGTCATGCCCGGTGAACTTTTGTATGGGAAAAGTCATGCCCGGTGAACTTTTGTATTGGGAAAGTCATGCCCGGTGAACTTTTGTATTGGGAAAGTCATGCCCGGTGAACTTTTGTATGGGAAAAGTCATGCCCGATGAACTTTTGTATTGGGAAAGTCATGCCCGGTGAACTTTTGTATGGGAAAAGTCATGCCCGGTGAACTTTTGTATTGGGAAAGTCATGCCCGGTCAACTGTTGTATTGGGAAAGTCATGCCCGGTGATCTTTTGTACTGGGAAAGTCATGCCCGGTGAACTTTTGTATTGGGAAAGTCATGCCCGGTCAACTTTTGTATTGGGAAAGTCATGCCCGGTGAACTTTTGTATTGGGAAAGTCATGCCCGGTGATCTTTTGTACTGGGAAAGTCATGCCCGGTGAACTTTTGTATTGGGAAAGTCATGACCGGTGATCTTTTGTACTGGGAAAGTCATGCCCGGTGAACTTTTGTATTGGGAAAGTCATGCCCGGTGAACTTTTGTATTGGGAAAGTCATGCCCGGTGAACTTTTGTATTGGGAAAGTCATGCCCGGTGAACTTTTGTATTGGGAAAGTCATGCCCGGTGAACTTTTGTATTGGGAAAGTCATGCCCGGTGAACTTTTGTATTGGGAAAGTCATGCCCGGTGAACTTTTGTATGGGAAAAGTCATGCCCGGTGAACTTTTGTATTGGGAAAGTCATGCCCGGTGAACTTTTGTATTGGGAAAGTCATGCCCGGTGAACTTTTGTATTGGGAAAGTCATGCCCGGTGAACTTTTGTATGGGAAAAGTCATGCCCGGTCAACTTTTGTATTGGGAAAGTCATGCCCGGTCAACTTTTGTACTGGGAAAGTCATGCCCGGTGAACTTTTGTATTGGGAAAGTCATGCCCGGTGAACTTTTGTATTGGGAAAGTCATGCGCGGTGAACTTTTGTATTGGGAAAGTCATGCCCGGTGAACTTTTGTATGGGAAAAGTCATGCCCGGTCAACTTTTGTATTGGGAAAGTCATGCCCGGTCAACTTTTGTACTGGGAAAGTCTTGCCCGGTGAACTTTTGAATTGGAAAAGTCATGCCCGGTGAACTTTTGTGTTGGGAAAGTCATGCCCGGTGAACTTTTGTATTGGGAAAGTCATGAACGGTCAACTTTTGTATTGGGAAAGTCATGCCCGGTGAACTTTTGTATGGGAAAAGTCATGCCCGGTGAACTTTTGTATGGGAAAAATCATGCCCGGTGAACTTTTGTATTGGGAAAGTCATGCCCGGTGAACTTTTGTATTGGGAAAGTCATGCCCGGTGAACTTTTGTATTAGGAAAGTCATGCCCGGTGATCTTTTGTACTGGGAAAGTCATGCCCGGTGAACTTTTGTATTGGGAAAGTCATGCCGGTGAACTTTTGTATTGGGAAAGTCATGCCCGGTGAACTTTTGTATGGGAAAGTCATGCCCGGTGAACTTTTGTATTGGGAAAGTCATGCCCGGTGAACTTTTGTATTGGGAAAGTCATGCCCGGTGAACTTTTGTATTGGGAAAGTCATGCCCGGTGAACATTTATACTGGGAAAGTCATGCCCGGTGAACTTTTGTATTGGGAAAGTCATGCCCGGTGAACTTTTGTACTGGGAAAGTCATGCCCGGTGAACTTTTGTATTGGGAAAGTCATGCCCGGTGAACTTTTGTATTGGGAAAGTCATGCCCGGTGAACTTTTGTATTGGGAAAGTCATGCCCGGTGAACTTTTGTATGGGAAAAGTCATGCCCGGTGAACTTTTGTATTGGGAAAGTCATGCCCGGTGAACTTTTGTATTGGGAAAGTCATGCCCGGTGAACTTTTGTATTGGGAAAGTCATGCCCGGTGAACTTTTGTATGGGAAAAGTCATGCCCGGTCAACTTTTGTATTGGGAAAGTCATGCCCGGTCAACTTTTGTACTGGGAAAGTCATGCCCGGTGAACTTTTGTATTGGGAAAGTCATGCCCGGTGAACTTTTGTATTGGGAAAGTCATGCGCGGTGAACTTTTGTATTGGGAAAGTCATGCCCGGTGAACTTTTGTATGGGAAAAGTCATGCCCGGTCAACTTTTGTATTGGGAAAGTCATGCCCGGTCAACTTTTGTACTGGGAAAGTCATGCCCGGTGAACTTTTGGAATTGGAAAAGTCATGCCCGGTGAACTTTTGTGTTGGGAAAGTCATGCCGGTGAACTTTTGTATTGGGAAAGTCATGAACGGTCAACTTTTGTATTGGGAAAGTCATGCCCGGTGAACTTTTGTATGGGAAAAGTCATGCCCGGTGAACTTTTGTATGGGAAAAATCATGCCCGGTGAACTTTTGTATTGGGAAAGTCATGCCCGGTGAACTTTTGTATTGGGAAAGTCCATGCCCGGTGAACTTTTGTATTAGGAAAGTCATGCCCGGTGATCTTTTGTACTGGGAAAGTCATGCCCGGTGAACTTTTGTATTGGGAAAGTCATGCCCGGTGAACTTTTGTATTGGGAAAGTCATGCCCGGTGAACTTTTGTATGGGAAAGTCATGCCCGGTGAACTTTTGTATTGGGAAAGTCATGCCCGGTGAACTTTTGTATTGGGAAAGTCATGCCGGTGAACTTTTGTATTGGGAAAGTCATGCCCGGTGAACATTTGTACTGGGAAAGTCATGCCCGGTCAACTTTTGGATTGGGAAAGTCATGCCCGGAAACCTTTTGTACTGGGAAAGTCATGCCCGGTGAACTTTTGTATTGGGAAAGTCATGCCCGGTGAACTTTTGTATTGGGAAAGTCATGCCCGGTCAACTTTTGTATTGGGAAAGTCATGCCCGGTGAACTTTTGTATTGGGAAAGTCATGCCCGGTCAACTTTTGTACTGGGAAAGTCATGCCCGGTCAACTTTTGTATTGGGAAAGTCATGCCCGGTGAACTTTTGTGCTGGGAAAGTCATGCCCGGTGAACTTTTGTATTGGGAAAGTCATGACCGGTGATCTTTTGTGCTGGGAAAGTCATGCCCGGTGAACTTTTGTATGGGAAAAGTCATGCCCGGTGAACTTTGTATGGGAAAAGTCATGCCCGGTGAACTTTTGTATTGGGAAAGTCATGCCCGGTGAACTTTTGTATTAGGAAAGTCATGCCCGGTGATCTTTTGTACTGGGAAAGTCATGCCCGGTGAACTTTTGTATTGGGAAAGTCATGCCCGGTGAACTTTTGTATTGGGAAAGTCATGCCCGGTCAACTTTTGTATTAGGAAAGTCATGCCCGGTGATCTTTTGTACTGGGAAAGTCATGCCCGGTGAACTTTTGTACTGGGAAAGTCATGCCCGGTCAACTTTTGTATTGGGAAAGTCATGCCCGGTCAACTTTTGTATTGGGAAAGTCATGCCCGGTCAACTTTTGTACTGGGAAAGTCATGCCCGGTCAACTTTTGTATAAGGAAAGACATGCCCGGTGAACTTTTGTACTGGGAAAGTCATGCCCGGTGAACTTTTGTATTGGAAAAGTCATGCCCGGTGAACTTTTGTATGGGAAAAGTCATGCCCGGTGAACTTTTGTATTGGAAAAGTCATGCCCGGTGAACTTTTGTATGGGAAAGTCATGCCCGGTGAACTTTTGTATTGGGAAAGTCATGCCCGGTGAACTTTTGTATTGGGAAAGTCATGCCCGGTGAACTTTTGTATTGGGAAAGTCATGCCCGGTGAACTTTTGTACTGGGAAAGTCATGCCCGGTCAACTTTTGTATTGGGAAAGTCATGCCCGGTGATCTTTTGTACTGGGAAAGTCATGCCCGGTCAACTTTTGTATTGGGAAAGTCATGCCCGGTGAACTTTTGTATTGGGAAAGTCATGCCCGGTGAACTTTTGTATTGGGAAAGTCATGCCCGGTGAACTTTTGTGTTGGGAAAGCCATGCCCGGTCAACTTTTGTATGGGAAAATCATGCCCGGTGAACTTTTGTATTGGGAAAGTCATGCCCGGTGAACTTTTGTATTGGGAAAGTCATGCCCGGTGAACTTTTGTATTGGGAAAGTCATGTCCGGTGAACTTTTGTATTGGGAAAGTCATGCCCGGTCAACTTTTGTATTGGGAAAGTCATGCCCGGTGAACTTTTGTATTGGGAAAGTCATGCCCGGTCAACTTTTGTATGGGAAAAGTCATGCCCGGTGAACTTTTGTATTGGGAAAGTCATGCCCGGTCAACTTTTGTATTAGGAAAGTCATGCCCGGTGAACTTTTGTATGGGAAAAGTCATCTCCGGTGATCTTTTGTACTGGGAAAGTCATGCCCGGTGAACTTTTGTATTGGGAAAGTCATGCCCGGTGAACTTTTGCATGGAAAAAGTCATGCCCGGTGAACTTTTGTATGGGAAAAGTCATGCCCGGTGAACTTTTGTATTGGGAAAGTCATGCCCGGTGAACTTTTGTATTGGGAAAGTCATGCCCGGTGAACTTTTGTATTGGGAAAGTCATGCCCGGTGAACTTTTGTATGGGAAAAGTCATGCCCGGTCAACTTTTGTATTGGGAAAGTCATGCCCGGTCAACTTTTGTACTGGGAAAGTCATGCCCGGTGAACTTTTGTATTGGGAAAGTCATGCCCGGTGAACTTTTGTATTGGGAAAGTCATGCGCGGTGAACTTTTGTATTGGGAAAGTCATGCCCGGTCAACTTTTGTATGGGAAAAGTCATGCCCGGTGAACTTTTGTATTGGGAAAGTCATGCCCGGTCAACTTTTGTATTAGGAAAGTCATGCCCGGTGAACTTTTGTATGGGAAAAGTCATCTCCGGTGATCTTTTGTACTGGGAAAGTCATGCCCGGTGAACTTTTGTATTGGGAAAGTCATGCCCGGTGAACTTTTGCATGGAAAAAGTCATGCCCGGTGAACTTTTGTATGGGAAAAGTCATGCCCGGTGAACTTTTGTATTGGGAAAGTCATGCCCGGTGAACTTTTGTATTGGGAAAGTCATGCCCGGTGAACTTTTGTATGGGAAAAGTCATGCCCGGTGAACTTTTGTATGGGAAAAGTCATGCCCGGTGATCTTTTGTACTGGGAAAGTCATGCCCGGTCAACTTTTGTATGGGAAAAGTTATGCCCGGTGAACTTTTGTATTGGGAAAGTCATGCCCGGTCAACTTTTGTATTAGGAAAGTCATGCCCGGTGATCTTTTGTACTGGGAAAGTCATGCCCGGTGAACTTTTGTATTGGGGAAGTCATGCCCGGTGAACTTTTGTATTGGGAAAGTCATGCCCTGTGAACTTTTGTATGGGAAAAGTCATGCCCGGTGAACGTTTGTACTGGGAAAGTTATGCCCGGTGAACTTTTGTATGGGAAAAGTCATGCCCGGTGAACTTTTGTATTGGGAAAGTCATGCCCGGTGAACTTTTGTATTGGGAAAGTCATGCGCGGTGAACTTTTGTATTGGGAAAGTCATGCCCGGTGAACTTTTGTATGGGAAAAGTCATGCCCGGTCAACTTTTGTATTGGGAAAGTCATGCCCGGTCAACTTTTGTACTGGGAAAGTCATGCCCGGTGAACTTTTGTATTGGGAAAGTCATGCCCGGTGAACTTTTGTATTGGGAAAGTCATGCCCGGTGAACTTTTGTATTGGGAAAGTCATGCCCGGTGAACTTTTGTATTGGGAAAGTCATGCCCGGTGAACTTTTGCATGGGAAAAGTCATGCCCGGTGAACTTTTGTATGGGAAAAGTCATGCCCGGTGAACTTTTGTATTGGGAAAGTCATGCCCGGTGAACTTTTGTATTGGGAAAGTCATGCCCGGTCAACTTTTGTATTAGGAAAGTCATGCCCGGTGATCTTTTGTACTGGGAAAGTCATGCCCGGTGAACTTTTGTATTGGGAAAGTCATGCCCGGTGAACTTTTGTATTGGGAAAGTCATGCCCGGTGATCTTTTGTATGGGAAAGTTATGCCCGGTGAACTTTTGTATTGGGAAAGTCATGCCCGGTGAACTTTTGTATTGGGAAAGTCATGCCCGGTGAACTTTTGTATGGGAAAAGTCATGCCCGGTGAACTTTTGTATTGGGAAAGTCATGCCCGGTGAACATTTGTACTGGGAAAGTCATGCCCGGTCAACTTTTGTATTGGGAAAGTCATGCCCGGTGATCTTTTATACTGGGAAAGTCATGCCCGGTGAACTTTTGTACTGGGAAAGTCATGCCCGGTGAACTTTTGTACTGGGAAAGTCATGCCCGGTCAACTTTTGTATTGGGAAAGTCATGCCCGGTCAACTTTTGTATTGGGAAAGTCATGCCCGGTCAACTTTTGTACTGGGAAAGTCATGCCCGGTCAACTTTTGTATAAGGAAAGACATGCCCGGTGAACTTTTGTACTGGGAAAGTCATGCCCGGTGAACTTTTGTATTGGAAAGTCATGCCCGGTGATCTTTTGTACTGGGAAAGTCATGCCCGGTGAACTTTTGTATTGGAAAAGTCATGCCCGGTGAACTTTTGTATGGGAAAAGTCATGCCCGGTGAACTTTTGTATTGGGAAAGTCATGCCCGGTGAACTTTTGTATGGGAAAGTCATGCCCGGTGAACTTTTGTATTGGGAAAGTCATGCCCGGTGAACTTTTGTATTGGGAAAGTCATGCCCGGTGAACTTTTGTATTGGGAAAGCCATGCCCGGTCAACTTTTGTATGGGAAAATCATGCCCGGTGAACTTTTGTATTGGGAAAGTCATGCCCGGTGAACTTTTGTATTGGGAAAGTCATGCCCGGTGAACTTTTGTATTGGGAAAGTCATGTCCGGTGAACTTTTGTATTGGGAAAGTCATGCCCGGTCAACTTTTGTATTGGGAAAGTCATGCCCGGTGAACTTTTGTATTGGGAAAGTCATGCCCGGTCAACTTTTGTATGGGAAAAGTCATGCCCGGTGAACTTTTGTATTGGGAAAGTCATGCCCGGTCAACTTTTGTATTAGGAAAGTCATGCCCGGTGAACTTTTGTATGGGAAAAGTCATCTCCGGTGATCTTTTGTACTGGGAAAGTCATGCCCGGTGAACTTTTGTATTGGGAAAGTCATGCCCGGTGAACTTTTGCATGGAAAAAGTCATGCCCGGTGAACTTTTGTATGGGAAAAGTCATGCCCGGTGAACTTTTGTATTGGGAAAGTCATGCCCGGTGAACTTTTGTATTGGGAAAGTCATGCCCGGTGAACTTTTGTATGGGAAAAGTCATGCCCGGTGAACTTTTGTATGGGAAAAGTCATGCCCGGTGATCTTTTGTACTGGGAAAGTCATGCCCGGTCAACTTTTGTATGGGAAAAGTTATGCCCGGTGAACTTTTGTATTGGGAAAGTCATGCCCGGTCAACTTTTGTATTAGGAAAGTCATGCCCGGTGATCTTTTGTACTGGGAAAGTCATGCCCGGTGAACTTTTGTATTGGGGAAGTCATGCCCGGTGAACTTTTGTATTGGGAAAGTCATGCCCTGTGAACTTTTGTATGGGAAAAGTCATGCCCGGTGAACGTTTGTACTGGGAAAGTTATGCCCGGTGAACTTTTGTATGGGAAAAGTCATGCCCGGTGAACTTTTGTATTGGGAAAGTCATGCCCGGTGAACTTTTGTATTGGGAAAGTCATGCGCGGTGAACTTTGTATTGGGAAAGTCATGCCCGGTGAACTTTTGTATGGGAAAAGTCATGCCCGGTCAACTTTTGTATTGGGAAAGTCATGCCCGGTCAACTTTTGTACTGGGAAAGTCATGCCCGGTGAACTTTTGTATTGGGAAAGTCATGCCCGGTGAACTTTTGTATTGGGAAAGTCATGCCCGGTGAACTTTTGTATTGGGAAAGTCATGCCCGGTGAACTTTTGTATTGGGAAAGTCATGCCCGGTGAACTTTTGCATGGGAAAAGTCATGCCCGGTGAACTTTTGTATGGGAAAAGTCATGCCCGGTGAACTTTTGTATTGGGAAAGTCATGCCCGGTGAACTTTTGTATTGGGAAAGTCATGCCCGGTCAACTTTTGTATTAGGAAAGTCATGCCCGGTGATCTTTTGTACTGGGAAAGTCATGCCCGGTGAACTTTTGTATTGGGAAAGTCATGCCCGGTGAACTTTTGTATTGGGAAAGTCATGCCCGGTGAACTTTTGTATGGGAAAGTTATGCCCGGTGAACTTTTGTATTGGGAAAGTCATGCCCGGTGAACTTTTGTATTGGGAAAGTCATGCCCGGTGAACTTTTGTATGGGAAAAGTCATGCCCGGTGAACTTTTGTATTGGGAAAGTCATGCCCGGTGAACATTTGTACTGGGAAAGTCATGCCCGGTCAACTTTTGTATTGGGAAAGTCATGCCCGGTGATCTTTTATACTGGGAAAGTCATGCCCGGTGAACTTTTGTACTGGGAAAGTCATGCCCGGTGAACTTTTGTACTGGGAAAGTCATGCCCGGTCAACTTTTGTATTGGGAAAGTCATGCCCGGTCAACTTTTGTATTGGGAAAGTCATGCCCGGTCAACTTTTGTACTGGGAAAGTCATGCCCGGTCAACTTTTGTATAAGGAAAGACATGCCCGGTGAACTTTTGTACTGGGAAAGTCATGCCCGGTCAACTTTTGTATTGGAAAGTCATGCCCGGTGATCTTTTGTACTGGGAAAGTCATGCCCGGTGAACTTTTGTATTGGAAAAGTCATGCCCGGTGAACTTTTGTATGGGAAAAGTCATGCCCGGTGAACTTTTGTATTGGGAAAGTCATGCCCGGTGAACTTTTGTATGGGAAAGTCATGCCCGGTGAACTTTTGTATTGGGAAAGTCATGCCCGGTGAACTTTTGTATTGGGAAAGTCATGCCCGGTGAACTTTTGTACTGGGAAAGTCATGCCTGGTCAACTTTTGTATTGGGAAAGTCATGCCCGGTGATCTTTTGTACTGGGAAAGTCATGCCCGGTCAACTTTTGTATTGGGAAAGTCATGCCCGGTGAACTTTTGTATTGGGAAAGTCATGCCCGGTGAACTTTTGTATTGGGAAAGTCATGCCCGGTGAACTTTTGTGTTGGGAAAGCCATGCCCGGTCAACTTTTGTATGGGAAAATCATGCCCGGTGAACTTTTGTATTGGGAAAGTCATGCCCGGTGAACTTTTGTATTGGGAAAGTCATGCCCGGTGAACTTTTGTATTGGGAAAGTCATGCCCGGTGAACTTTTGTATTGGGAAAGTCATGCCCGGTCAACTTTTGTATTGGGAAAGTCATGCCCGGTGAACTTTTGTATTGGGAAAGTCATGCCCGGTCAACTTTTGTATGGGAAAAGTCATGCCCGGTGAACTTTTGTATTGGGAAAGTCATGCCCGGTCAACTTTTGTATTAGGAAAGTCATGCCCGGTGAACTTTTGTATGGGAAAAGTCATCTCCGGTGATCTTTTGTACTGGGAAAGTCATGCCCGGTGAACTTTTGTATTGGGAAAGTCATGCCCGGTGAACTTTTGCATGGAAAAAGTCATGCCCGGTGAACTTTTGTATGGGAAAAGTCATGCCCGGTGAACTTTTGTATTGGGAAAGTCATGCCCGGTGAACTTTTGTATTGGGAAAGTCATGCCCGGTGAACTTTTGTATGGGAAAAGTCATGCCCGGTGAACTTTTGTATGGGAAAAGTCATGCCCGGTGATCTTTTGTACTGGGAAAGTCATGCCCGGTCAACTTTTGTATGGGAAAAGTCATGCCCGGTGAACTTTTGTATTGGGAAAGTCATGCCCGGTCAACTTTTGTATTAGGAAAGTCATGCCCGGTGATCTTTTGTACTGGGAAAGTCATGCCCGGTGAACTTTTGTATTGGGGAAGTCATGCCCGGTGAACTTTTGAATTGGGAAAGTCATGCCCTGTGAACTTTTGTATGGGAAAAGTCATGCCCGGTGAACGTTTGTACTGGGAAAGTTATGCCCGGTGAACTTTTGTATGGGAAAAGTCATGCCCGGTGATCTTTTGTACTGGGAAAGTCATGCCCGGTGAACTTTTGTATGGGAAAAGTCATGTCCGGTGAACTTTTGTATGGGAAAAGTCATGCCCGGTGAACTTTTGTATTGGGAAAGTCATGCCCGGTGATCTTTTGTACTGGGAAAGTCATGCCCGGTGAACTTTTGTATTGGGAAAGTCATGCCCGGTGAACTTTTGTATGGGAAAAGTCATGCCCGGTGAACTTTTGTATGGGAAAAGTCATGCCCGGTGAACTTTTGTATTGGGAAAGTCATGCCCGGTGAACTTTTGTATTGGGAAAGTCATGCCCGGTGAACTTTTGTATGGGAAAAGTCATGCCCGATGAACTTTTGTATTGGGAAAGTCATGCCCGGTGAACTTTTGTATGGGAAAAGTCATGCCCGGTGAACTTTTGTATTGGGAAAGTCATGCCCGGTCAACTGTTGTATTGGGAAAGTCATGCCCGGTGATCTTTTGTACTGGGAAAGTCATGCCCGGTGAACTTTTGTATTGGGAAAGTCATGCCCGGTCAACTTTTGTATTGGGAAAGTCATGCCCGGTGAACTTTTGTATTGGGAAAGTCATGCCCGGTGATCTTTTGTACTGGGAAAGTCATGCCCGGTGAACTTTTGTATTGGGAAAGTCATGACCGGTGATCTTTTGTACTGGGAAAGTCATGCCCGGTGAACTTTTGTATTGGGAAAGTCATGCCCGGTGAACTTTTGTATTGGGAAAGTCATGCCCGGTGAACTTTTGTATTGGGAAAGTCATGCCCGGTGAACTTTTGTATTGGGAAAGTCATGCCCGGTGAACTTTTGTATTGGGAAAGTCATGCCCGGTGAACTTTTGTATTGGGAAAGTCATGCCCGGTGAACTTTTGTATGGGAAAAGTCATGCCCGGTGAACTTTTGTATTGGGAAAGTCATGCCCGGTGAACTTTTGTATTGGGAAAGTCATGCCCGGTGAACTTTGGTATTGGGAAAGTCATGCCCGGTGAACTTTTGTATGGGAAAAGTCATGCCCGGTCAACTTTTGTATTGGGAAAGTCATGCCCGGTCAACTTTTGTACTGGGAAAGTCATGCCCGGTGAACTTTTGTATTGGGAAAGTCATGCCCGGTGAACTTTTGTATTGGGAAAGTCATGCGCGGTGAACTTTTGTATTGGGAAAGTCATGCCCGGTGAACTTTTGTATGGGAAAAGTCATGCCCGGTCAACTTTTGTATTGGGAAAGTCATGCCCGGTCAACTTTTGTACTGGGAAAGTCTTGCCCGGTGAACTTTTGAATTGGAAAAGTCATGCCCGGTGAACTTTTGTGTTGGGAAAGTCATGCCCGGTGAACTTTTGTATTGGGAAAGTCATGAACGGTCAACTTTTGTATTGGGAAAGTCATGCCCGGTGAACTTTTGTATGGGAAAAGTCATGCCCGGTGAACTTTTTGTATGGGAAAAATCATGCCCGGTGAACTTTTGTATTGGGAAAGTCATGCCCGGTGAACTTTTGTATTGGGAAAGTCATGCCCGGTGAACTTTTGTATTAGGAAAGTCATGCCCGGTGATCTTTTGTACTGGGAAAGTCATGCCCGGTGAACTTTTGTATTGGGAAAGTCATGCCCGGTGAACTTTTGTATTGGGAAAGTCATGCCCGGTGAACTTTTGTATGGGAAAGTCATGCCCGGTGAACTTTTGTATGGGAAAGTCATGCCCGGTGAACTTTTGTATTGGGAAAGTCATGCCCGGTGAACTTTTGTATTGGGAAAGTCATGCCCGGTGAACATTTATACTGGGAAAGTCATGCCCGGTGAACTTTTGTATTGGGAAAGTCATGCCCGGTGAACTTTTGTACTGGGAAAGTCATGCCCGGTGAACTTTTGTATTGGGAAAGTCATGCCCGGTGAACTTTTGTATTGGGAAAGTCATGCCCGGTGAACTTTTGTATTGGGAAAGTCATGCCCGGTGAACTTTTTGTATTGGGAAAGTCATGCCCGGTGAACTTTTGTATGGGAAAAGTCATGCCCGGTGAACTTTTGTATTGGGAAAGTCATGCCCGGTGAACTTTTGTATTGGGAAAGTCATGCCCGGTGAACTTTTGTATTGGGAAAGTCATGCCCGGTGAACTTTTGTATGGGAAAAGTCATGCCCGGTCAACTTTTGTATTGGGAAAGTCATGCCCGGTCAACTTTTGTACTGGGAAAGTCATGCCCGGTGAACTTTTGTATTGGGAAAGTCATGCCCGGTGAACTTTTGTATTTGGGAAAGTCATGCGCGGTGAACTTTTGTATTGGGAAAGTCATGCCCGGTGAACTTTTGTATGGGAAAAGTCATGCCCGGTCAACTTTTGTATTGGGAAAGTCATGCCCGGTCAACTTTTGTACTGGGAAAGTCATGCCCGGTGAACTTTTGAATTGGAAAAGTCATGCCCGGTGAACTTTTGTGTTGGGAAAGTCATGCCCGGTGAACTTTTGTATTGGGAAAGTCATGAACGGTCAACTTTTGTATTGGGAAAGTCATGCCCGGTGAACTTTTGTATGGAAAAGTCATGCCCGGTGAACTTTTGTATGGGAAAAATCATGCCCGGTGAACTTTTGTATTGGGAAAGTCATGCCCGGTGAACTTTTGTATTGGGAAAGTCATGCCCGGTGAACTTTTGTATTAGGAAAGTCATGCCCGGTGATCTTTTGTACTGGGAAAGTCATGCCCGGTGAACTTTTGTATTGGAAAGTCATGCCCGGTGAACTTTTGTATTGGGAAAGTCATGCCCGGTGAACTTTTGTATGGGAAAGTCATGCCCGGTGAACTTTTGTATTGGGAAAGTCATGCCCGGTGAACTTTTGTATTGGGAAAGTCATGCCCGGTGAACTTTTGTATTGGGAAAGTCATGCCCGGTGAACATTTGTACTGGGAAAGTCATGCCCGGTCAACTTTTGTATTGGGAAAGTCATGCCCGGAAACCTTTTGTACTGGGAAAGGTCATGCCCGGTGAACTTTTGTATTGGGAAAGTCATGCCCGGTGAACTTTTGTATTGGGAAAGTCATGCCCGGTCAACTTTTGTATTGGGAAAGTCATGCCGGTGAACTTTTGTATTGGGAAAGTCATGCCCGGTCAACTTTTGTACTGGGAAAGTCATGCCCGGTCAACTTTTGTATTGGGAAAGTCATGCCCGGTGAACTTTTGTGCTGGGAAAGTCATGCCCGGTGAACTTTTGTATTGGGAAAGTCATGACCGGTGATCTTTTGTGCTGGGAAAGTCATGCCCGGTGAACTTTTGTATGGGAAAAGTCATGCCCGGTGAACTTTTGTATGGGAAAAGTCATGCCCGGTGAACTTTTGTATTGGGAAAGTCATGCCCGGTGAACTTTTGTATTAGGAAAGTCATGCCCGGTGATCTTTTGTACTGGGAAAGTCATGCCCGGTGAACTTTTGTATTGGGAAAGTCATGCCCGGTGAACTTTTGTATTGGGAAAGTCATGCCCGGTCAACTTTTGTATTAGGAAAGTCATGCCCGGTGATCTTTTGTACTGGGAAAGTCATGCCCGGTGAACTTTTGTACTGGGAAAGTCATGCCCGGTCAACTTTTGTATTGGGAAAGTCATGCCCGGTCAACTTTTGTATTGGGAAAGTCATGCCCGGTCAACTTTTGTACTGGGAAAGTCATGCTCGGTCAACTTTTGTATAAGGAAAGACATGCCCGGTGAACTTTTGTACTGGGAAAGTCATGCCCGGTGAACTTTTGTATTGGAAAAGTCATGCCCGGTGAACTTTTGTATGGGAAAAGTCATGCCGGTGAACTTTTGTATTGGAAAAGTCATGCCCGGTGAACTTTTGTATGGGAAAGTCATGCCCGGTGAACTTTTGTATTGGGAAAGTCATGCCCGGTGAACTTTTGTATTGGGAAAGTCATGCCCGGTGAACTTTTGTATTGGGAAAGTCATGCCCGGTGAACTTTTGTACTGGGAAAGTCATGCCCGGTCAACTTTTGTATTGGGAAAGTCATGCCCGGTGATCTTTTGTACTGGGAAAGTCATGCCCGGTCAACTTTTGTATGGGAAAGTCATGCCCGGTGAACTTTTGTATTGGGAAAGTCATGCCCGGTGAACTTTTGTATTGGGAAAGTCATGCCCGGTGAACTTTGTGTTGGGAAAGCCATGCCGGTCAACTTTTGTATGGGAAAATCATGCCCGGTGAACTTTTGTATTGGGAAAGTCATGCCCGGTGAACTTTTGTATTGGGAAAGTCATGCCCGGTGAACTTTTGTATTGGGAAAGTCATGTCCGGTGAACTTTTGTATTGGGAAAGTCATGCCCGGTCAACTTTTGTATTGGGAAAGTCATGCCCGGTGAACTTTTGTATTGGGAAAGTCATGCCCGGTCAACTTTTGTATGGGAAAAGTCATGCCCGGTGAACTTTTGTATTGGGAAAGTCATGCCCGGTCAACTTTTGTATTAGGAAAGTCATGCCCGGTGAACTTTTGTATGGGAAAAGTCATCTCCGGTGATCTTTTGTACTGGGAAAGTCATGCCCGGTGAACTTTTGTATTGGGAAAGTCATGCCCGGTGAACTTTTGCATGGAAAAAGTCATGCCCGGTGAACTTTTGTATGGGAAAAGTCATGCCCGGTGAACTTTTGTATTGGGAAAGTCATGCCCGGTGAACTTTTGTATTGGGAAAGTCATGCCCGGTGAACTTTTGTATTGGGAAAGTCATGCCCGGTGAACTTTTGTATGGGAAAAGTCATGCCCGGTCAACTTTTGTATTGGGAAAGTCATGCCCGGTCAACTTTTGTACTGGGAAAGTCATGCCCGGTGAACTTTTGTATTGGGAAAGTCATGCCCGGTGAACTTTTGTATTGGGAAAGTCATGCGCGGTGAACTTTTGTATTGGGAAAGTCATGCCCGGTCAACTTTTGTATGGGAAAAGTCATGCCCGGTGAACTTTTGTATTGGGAAAGTCATGCCCGGTCAACTTTTGTATTAGGAAAGTCATGCCCGGTGAACTTTTGTATGGGAAAAGTCATCTCCGGTGATCTTTTGTACTGGGAAAGTCATGCCCGGTGAACTTTTGTATTGGGAAAGTCATGCCGGTGAACTTTTGCATGGAAAAAGTCATGCCCGGTGAACTTTTGTATGGGAAAAGTCATGCCCGGTGAACTTTTGTATTGGGAAAGTCATGCCCGGTGAACTTTTGTATTGGGAAAGTCATGCCCGGTGAACTTTTGTATGGGAAAAGTCATGCCCGGTGAACTTTTGTATGGGAAAAGTCATGCCCGGTGATCTTTTGTACTGGGAAAGTCATGCCCGGTCAACTTTTGTATGGGAAAAGTTATGCCCGGTGAACTTTTGTATTGGGAAAGTCATGCCCGGTCAACTTTTGTATTAGGAAAGTCATGCCCGGTGATCTTTTGTACTGGGAAAGTCATGCCCGGTGAACTTTTGTATTGGGGAAGTCATGCCCGGTGAACTTTTGTATTGGGAAAGTCATGCCCTGTGAACTTTTGTATGGGAAAAGTCATGCCCGGTGAACGTTTGTACTGGGAAAGTTATGCCCGGTGAACTTTTGTATGGGAAAAGTCATGCCCGGTGAACTTTTGTATTGGGAAAGTCATGCCCGGTGAACTTTTGTATTGGGAAAGTCATGCGCGGTGAACTTTTGTATTGGGAAAGTCATGCCCGGTGAACTTTTGTATGGGAAAAGTCATGCCCGGTCAACTTTTGTATTGGGAAAGTCATGCCCGGTCAACTTTTGTACTGGGAAAGTCATGCCCGGTGAACTTTTGTATTGGGAAAGTCATGCCCGGTGAACTTTTGTATTGGGAAAGTCATGCCCGGTGAACTTTTGTATTGGGAAAGTCATGCCCGGTGAACTTTTGTATTGGGAAAGTCATGCCCGGTGAACTTTTGCATGGGAAAAGTCATGCCCGGTGAACTTTTGTATGGGAAAAGTCATGCCCGGTGAACTTTTGTATTGGGAAAGTCATGCCCGGTGAACTTTTGTATTGGGAAAGTCATGCCCGGTCAACTTTTGTATTAGGAAAGTCATGCCCGGTGATCTTTTGTACTGGGAAAGTCATGCCCGGTGAACTTTTGTATTGGGAAAGTCATGCCCGGTGAACTTTTGTATTGGGAAAGTCATGCCCGGTGAACTTTTGTATGGGAAAGTTATGCCCGGTGAACTTTTGTATTGGGAAAGTCATGCCCGGTGAACTTTTGTATTGGGAAAGTCATGCCCGGTGAACTTTGTATGGGAAAAGTCATGCCCGGTGAACTTTGTATTGGGAAAGTCATGCCCGGTGAACATTTGTACTGGGAAAGTCATGCCCGGTCAACTTTTGTATTGGGAAAGTCAATGCCCGGTGATCTTTTATACTGGGAAAGTCATGCCCGGTGAACTTTTGTACTGGAAAGTCATGCCCGGTGAACTTTTGTACTGGGAAAGTCATGCCCGGTCAACTTTTGTATTGGGAAAGTCATGCCCGGTCAACTTTTGTATTGGGAAAGTCATGCCCGGTCAACTTTTGTACTGGGAAAGTCATGCCCGGTCAACTTTTGTATAAGGAAAGACATGCCCGGTGAACTTTTGTACTGGGAAAGTCATGCCCGGTGAACTTTTGTATTGGAAAGTCATGCCCGGTGATCTTTTGTACTGGGAAAGTCATGCCCGGTGAACTTTTGTATTGGAAAAGTCATGCCCGGTGAACTTTTGTATGGGAAAAGTCATGCCCGGTGAACTTTTGTATTGGGAAAGTCATGCCCGGTGAACTTTTGTATGGGAAAGTCATGCCCGGTGAACTTTTGTATTGGGAAAGTCATGCCCGGTGAACTTTTGTATTGGGAAAGTCATGCCCGGTGAACTTTTGTATTGGGAAAGTCATGCCCGGTGAACTTTTGTACTGGGAAAGTCATGCCCGGTCAACTTTTGTATTGGGAAAGTCATGCCCGGTGATCTTTTGTACTGGGAAAGTCATGCCCGGTCAACTTTTGTATTGGGAAAGTCATGCCCGGTGAAATTTTGTATTGGGAACGTCATGCCCGGTGAACTTTTGTATTGGGAAAGTCATGCCCGGTGAACTTTTGTGTTGGGAAAGCCATGCCCGGTCAACTTTTGTATGGGAAAATCATGCCCGGTGAACTTTTGTATTGGGAAAGTCATGCCCGGTGAACTTTTGTATTGGGAAAGTCATGCCCGGTGAACTTTTGTATTGGGAAAGTCATGCCCGGTGAACTTTTGTATTGGGAAAGTCATGCCCGGTCAACTTTTGTATTGGGAAAGTCATGCCCGGTGAACTTTTGTATTGGGAAAGTCATGCCCGGGAAAAGTCATGCCCGGTGAACTTTTGTATTGGGAAAGTCATGCCCGGTCAACTTTTGTATTAGGAAAGTCATGCCCGGTGAACTTTTGTATGGAAAAGTCATCTCCGGTGATCTTTTGTACTGGGAAAGTCATGCCCGGTGAACTTTTGTATTGGGAAAGTCATGCCCGGTGAACTTTTGCATGGAAAAAGTCATGCCCGGTGAACTTTTGTATGGGAAAAGTCATGCCCGGTGAACTTTTGTATTGGGAAAGTCATGCCCGGTGAAC
The DNA here is from genome assembly GCF_047663935.1 of Musca autumnalis. NCBI lineage: Eukaryota > Metazoa > Arthropoda > Insecta > Diptera > Muscidae > Musca > Musca autumnalis. Next base: position 90,080 of record NW_027411968.1, read on the forward strand.
TTTTGTATTGGGAAAGTCATGCCCGGTGAACTTTTGTATGGGAAAAGTCATGCCCGGTGAACTTTTGTATGGGAAAAGTCATGCCCGGTGATCTTTTGTACTGGGAAAGTCATGCCCGGTCAACTTTTGTATGGGAAAAGTCATGCCCGGTGAACTTTTGTATTGGGAAAGTCATGCCCGGTCAACTTTTGTATTAGGAAAGTCATGCCCGGTGATCTTTTGTACTGGGAAAGTCATGCCCGGTGAACTTTTGTATTGGGGAAGTCATGCCCGGGGAACTTTTGTATTGGGAAAGTCATGCCCTGTGAACTTTGTATGGGAAAAGTCATGCCCGGTGAACGTTTGTACTGGGAAAGTTATGCCCGGTGAACTTTTGTATGGGAAAAGTCATGCCCGGTGATCTTTTGTACTGGGAAAGTCATGCCCGGTGAACTTTTGTATGGGAAAAGTCATGCCCGGTGAACTTTTGTATGGGAAAAGTCATGTCCGGTGAACTTTTGTATGGGAAAAGTCATGCCCGGTGAACTTTTGTATTGGGAAAGTCATGCCCGGTGATCTTTTGTACTGGGAAAGTCATGCCCGGTGAACTTTTTGTATTGGGAAAGTCATGCCCGGTGAACTTTTGTATGGGAAAAGTCATGCCCGGTGAACTTTGTATGGGAAAAGTCATGCCCGGTGAACTTTTGTATTGGGAAAGTCATGCCCGGTGAACTTTTGTATTGGGAAAGTCATGCCCGGTGAACTTTTGTATGGGAAAAGTCATGCCCGATGAACTTTTGTATTGGGAAAGTCATGCCCGGTGAACTTTTGTATGGGAAAAGTCATGCCCGGTGAACTTTTGTATTGGGAAAGTCATGCCCGGTCAACTGTTGTATTGGGAAAGTCATGCCCGGTGATCTTTTGTACTGGGAAAGTCATGCCCGGTGAACTTTTGTATTGGGAAAGTCATGCCCGGTCAACTTTTGTATTGGGAAAGTCATGCCCGGTGAACTTTTGTATTGGGAAAGTCATGCCCGGTGATCTTTTGTACTGGGAAAGTCATGCCCGGTGAACTTTTGTATTGGGAAAGTCATGACCGGTGATCTTTTGTACTGGGAAAGTCATGCCCGGTGAACTTTTGTACTGGGAAAGTCATGCCCGGTGAACTTTTGTATTGGGAAAGTCATGCCCGGTGAACTTTTGTATTGGGAAAGTCATGCGCGGTGAACTTTTGTATTGGGAAAGTCATGCCCGGTGAACTTTTGTATGGGAAAAGTCATGCCCGGTCAACTTTTGTATTGGGAAAGTCATGCCCGGTCAACTTTTGTACTGGGAAAGTCATGCCCGGTGAACTTTTGAATTGGAAAAGTCATGCCCGGTGAACTTTTGTGTTGGGAAAGTCATGCCCGGTGAACTTTTGTATTGGGAAAGTCATGAACGGTCAACTTTTGTATTGGGAAAGTCATGCCGGTGAACTTTTGTATGGGAAAAGTCATGCCCGGTGAACTTTTGTAT